>NW_028153722.1:0-50000 GCF_964211835.1 Anser anser
TCACTCTTTCCTAACAACCCTAAACATAACCCTAACCGCAACAAGAAGCTGAACCCGAGTTAGACCCGAAAAAACCACGTACGGTGCCACTTTCTGCCATCAAAAGAAGCCTTTGGGACACCTGAACTCCCTGGGGGAGCCTTTACACAACCCCACACTAACAGACTCTGCGTCTTCACTCTTTCCTAACAACCCTAAACATAACCTAACCGCAACAAGAAGCTGAACCCGAGTTAGACCCGAAAAAACACGTACGGTGCCACTTTCTGCCATCAAAAAGTGCTCTCAGCGGAAGCCTTTGGGAACACCTGAACTCCCTGGGGGAGCCTTTACGCAACCCCACACTCAACAGGACTCTGCGTCTTCACTCTTTCCTAACAACCCTAAACATAACCCTAACCGCAACAAGAAGCTGAACCCGAGTTAGACCCGAAAAAACACGTACGGTGCCACTTTCTGCCATCAAAAAGTGCTCTCAGCGGAAGCCTTTGGGTACACCTGAACTCCCTGGGGGAGCCTTTACGCAACCCCACACTCAACAGGACTCTGCGTCTTCACTCTTTCCTAACAACCCTAAACATAACCCTAACCGCAACAAGAAGCTGAACCCGAGTTAGACCCGAAAAAACACGTACGGTGCCACTTTCTGCCATCAAAAAGTGCTCTCAGCGGAAGCCTTTGGGTACACCTGAACTCCCTGGGGGAGCCTTTACGCAACCCCACACTCAACAGGACTCTGCGTCTTCACTCTTTCCTAACAACCCTAAACATAACCCTAACCGCAACAAGAAGCTGAACCCGAGTTAGACCCGAAAAAACACGTACGGTGCCACTTTCTGCCATCAAAAAGTGCTCTCAGCGGAAGCCTTTGGGTACACCTGAACTCCCTGGGGGAGCCTTTACGCAACCCCACACTCAACAGGACTCTGCGTCTTCACTCTTTCCTAACAACCCTAAACATAACCCTAACCGCAACAAGAAGCTGAACCCGAGTTAGACCCGAAAAAACACGTACGGTGCCACTTTCTGCCATCAAAAAGTGCTCTCAGCGGAAGCCTTTGGGTACACCTGAACTCCCTGGGGGAGCCTTTACGCAACCCCACACTCAACAGGACTCTGCGTCTTCACTCTTTCCTAACAACCCTAAACATAACCCTAACCGCAACAAGAAGCTGAACCCGAGTTAGACCCGAAAAAACACGTACGGTGCCACTTTCTGCCATCAAAAAGTGCTCTCAGCGGAAGCCTTTGGGTACACCTGAACTCCTGGGGGAGCCTTTACGCAACCCCACACTCAACAGGACTCTGCGTCTTCACTCTTTCCTAACAACCCTAAACATAACCCTAACCGCAACAAGAAGCTGAACCCGAGTTAGACCCGAAAAAACACGTACGGTGCCACTTTCTGCCATCAAAAAGTGCTCTCAGCGGAAGCCTTTGGGTACACCTGAACTCCCTGGGGGAGCCTTTACGCAACCCCACACTCAACAGGACTCTGCGTCTTCACTCTTTCCTAACAACCCTAAACATAACCCTAACCGCAACAAGAAGCTGAACCCGAGTTAGACCCGAAAAAACACGTACGGTGCCACTTTCTGCCATCAAAAAGTGCTCTCAGCGGAAGCCTTTGGGTACACCTGAACTCCCTGGGGGAGCCTTTACGCAACCCCACACTCAACAGGACTCTGCGTCTTCACTCTTTCCTAACAACCCTAAACATAACCCTAACCGCAACAAGAAGCTGAACCCGAGTTAGACCCGAAAAAACACGTACGGTGCCACTTTCTGCCATCAAAAAGTGCTCTCAGCGGAAGCCTTTGGGTACACCTGAACTCCCTGGGGGAGCCTTTACGCAACCCCACACTCAACAGGACTCTGCGTCTTCACTCTTTCCTAACAACCCTAAACATAACCCTAACCGCAACAAGAAGCTGAACCCGAGTTAGACCCGAAAAAACACGTACGGTGCCACTTTCTGCCATCAAAAAGTGCTCTCAGCGGAAGCCTTTGGGTACACCTGAACTCCCTGGGGGAGCCTTTACGCAACCCCACACTCAACAGGACTCTGCGTCTTCACTCTTTCCTAACAACCCTAAACATAACCCTAACCGCAACAAGAAGCTGAACCCGAGTTAGACCCGAAAAAACACGTACGGTGCCACTTTCTGCATCAAAAAGTGCTCTCAGCGGAAGCCTTTGGGTACACCTGAACTCCCTGGGGGAGCCTTTACGCAACCCCACACTCAACAGGACTCTGCGTCTTCACTCTTTCCTAACAACCCTAAACATAACCCTAACCGCAACAAGAAGCTGAACCCGAGTTAGACCCGAAAAAACACGTACGGTGCCACTTTCTGCCATCAAAAAGTGCTCTCAGCGGAAGCCTTTGGGTACACCTGAACTCCCTGGGGGAGCCTTTACGCAACCCCACACTCAACAGGACTCTGCGTCTTCACTCTTTCCTAACAACCCTAAACATAACCCTAACCGCAACAAGAAGCTGAACCCGAGTTAGACCCGAAAAAACACGTACGGTGCCACTTTCTGCCATCAAAAAGTGCTCTCAGCGGAAGCCTTTGGGTACACCTGAACTCCCTGGGGGAGCCTTTACGCAACCCCACACTCAACAGGACTCTGCGTCTTCACTCTTTCCTAACAACCCTAAACATAACCCTAACCGCAACAAGAAGCTGAACCCGAGTTAGACCCGAAAAAACACGTACGGTGCCACTTTCTGCCATCAAAAAGTGCTCTCAGCGGAAGCCTTTGGGTACACCTGAACTCCCTGGGGGAGCCTTTACGCAACCCCACACTCAACAGGACTCTGCGTCTTCACTCTTTCCTAACAACCCTAAACATAACCCTAACCGCAACAAGAAGCTGAACCCGAGTTAGACCCGAAAAAACACGTACGGTGCCACTTTCTGCCATCAAAAAGTGCTCTCAGCGGAAGCCTTTGGGTACACCTGAACTCCCTGGGGGAGCCTTTACGCAACCCCACACTCAACAGGACTCTGCGTCTTCACTCTTTCCTAACAACCCTAAACATAACCCTAACCGCAACAAGAAGCTGAACCCGAGTTAGACCCGAAAAAACACGTACGGTGCCACTTTCTGCCATCAAAAAGTGCTCTCAGCGGAAGCCTTTGGGTACACCTGAACTCCCTGGGGGAGCCTTTACGCAACCCCACACTCAACAGGACTCTGCGTCTTCACTCTTTCCTAACAACCCTAAACATAACCCTAACCGCAACAAGAAGCTGAACCCGAGTTAGACCCGAAAAAACACGTACGGTGCCACTTTCTGCCATCAAAAAGTGCTCTCAGCGGAAGCCTTTGGGTACACCTGAACTCCCTGGGGGAGCCTTTACGCAACCCCACACTCAACAGGACTCTGCGTCTTCACTCTTTCCTAACAACCCTAAACATAACCCTAACCGCAACAAGAAGCTGAACCCGAGTTAGACCCGAAAAAACACGTACGGTGCCACTTTCTGCCATCAAAAAGTGCTCTCAGCGGAAGCCTTTGGGTACACCTGAACTCCCTGGGGGAGCCTTTACGCAACCCCACACTCAACAGGACTCTGAGTCTTCACTCTTACCTAACAACCCTAAACATAACCCTAACCGCAACAAGAAGCTGAACCCGAGTTAGACCCGAAAAAACACGTACGGTGCCACTTTCTGCCATCAAAAAGTGCTCTCAGCGGAAGCCTTTGGGTACACCTGAACTCCCTGGGGGAGCCTTTACGCAACCCCACACTCAACAGGACTCTGCGTCTTCACTCTTTCCTAACAACCCTAAACATAACCCTAACCGCAACAAGAAGCTGAACCCGAGTTAGACCCGAAAAAACACGTACGGTGCCACTTTCTGCCATCAAAAAGTGCTCTCAGCGGAAGCCTTTGGGTACACCTGAACTCCCTGGGGGAGCCTTTACGCAACCCCACACTCAACAGGACTCTGCGTCTTCACTCTTTCCTAACAACCCTAAACATAACCCTAACCGCAACAAGAAGCTGAACCCGAGTTAGACCCGAAAAAACACGTACGGTGCCACTTTCTGCCATCAAAAAGTGCTCTCAGCGGAAGCCTTTGGGTACACCTGAACTCCCTGGGGGAGCCTTTACGCAACCCCACACTCAACAGGACTCTGCGTCTTCACTCTTTCCTAACAACCCTAAACATAACCCTAACCACAACAAGAAGCTGAACCCGAGTTAGACCCGAAAAAACACGTACGGTGCCACTTTCTGCCATCAAAAAGTGCTCTCAGCGGAAGCCTTTGGGTACACCTGAACTCCCTGGGGGAGCCTTTACGCAACCCCACACTCAACAGGACTCTGCGTCTTCACTCTTTCCTAACAACCCTAAACATAAGCCTAACCGGAACAAGAAGCTGAACCCGAGTTAGACCCGAAAAAACACGTACGATGCCACTTTCTGCCATCAAAAAGTGCTCTCAGCGGAAGCCTTTGGGTACACGTGAACTCCCTGGGGGAGCCTTTACGCAACCCCACACTCAACAGGACTCTGCGTCTTCACTCTTTCCTAACAACCCTGAACATAACCCTAACCGCAACAAGAAGCTGAACCCGAGTTAGACCCGAAAAAACACGTACGGTGCCACTTTCTGCCATCAAAAAGTGCTCTCAGCGGAAGCCTTTGGGTACACCTGAACTCCCTGGGGGAGCCTTTACGCAACCCCACACTCAACAGGACTCTGCGTCTTCACTCTTTCCTAACAACCCTAAACATAACCCTAACCGCAACAAGAAGCTCAACCCGAGTTAGACCCGAAAAAACACGTACGGTGCCACTTTCTGCCATCAAAAAGTGCTCTCAGCGGAAGCCTTTGGGTACACCTGAACTCCCTGGGGGAGCCTTTACGCAACCCCACACTCAACAGGACTCTGCGTCTTCACTCTTTCCTAACAACCCTAAACATAACCCTAACCGCAACAAGAAGCTGAACCCGAGTTAGACCCGAAAAAACACGTACGGTGCCACTTTCTGCCATCAAAAAGTGCTCTCAGCGGAAGCCTTTGGGTACACCTGAACTCCCTGGGGGAGCCTTTACGCAACCCCACACTCAACAGGACTCTGCGTCTTCACTCTTTCCTAACAACCCTAAACATAACCCTAACCGCAACAAGAAGCTCAACCCGAGTTAGACCCGAAAAAACACGTACGGTGCCACTTTCTGCCATCAAAAAGTGCTCTCAGCGGAAGCCTTTGGGTACACCTGAACTCCCTGGGGGAGCCTTTACGCAACCCCACACTCAACAGGACTCTGCGTCTTCACTCTTTCCTAACAACCCTAAACATAACCCTAACCGCAACAAGAAGCTGAACCCGAGTTAGACCCGAAAAAACACGTACGGTGCCACTTTCTGCCATCAAAAAGTGCTCTCAGCGGAAGCCTTTGGGAACACCTGAACTCCCTGGGGGAGCCTTTACACAACCCCACACTCAACAGGACTCTGCGTCTTCACTCTTTCCTAACAACCCTAAACATAAGCCCTAACCGCAACAAGAAGCTGAACCCGAGTTAGACCCGAAAAAACACGTACGGTGCCACTTTCTGCCATCAAAAAGTGCTCTCAGCGGAAGCCTTTGGGTACACCTGAACTCCCTGGGGGAGCCTTTACGCAACCCCACACTCAACAGGACTCTGCGTCTTCACTCTTTCCTAACAACCCTAAACATAACCCTAACCGCAACAAGAAGCTGAACCCGAGTTAGACCCGAAAAAACACGTACGGTGCCACTTTCTGCCATCAAAAAGTGCTCTCAGCGGAAGCCTTTGGGTACACCTGAACTCCCTGGGGGAGCCTTTACGCAACCCCACACTCAACAGGACTCTGCGTCTTCACTCTTTCCTAACAACCCTAAACATAACCCTAACCGCAACAAGAAGCTGAACCCGAGTTAGACCCGAAAAAACACGTACGGTGCCACTTTCTGCCATCAAAAAGTGCTCTCAGCGGAAGCCTTTGGGTACACCTGAACTCCCTGGGGGAGCCTTTACGCAACCCCACACTCAACAGGACTCTGCGTCTTCACTCTTTCCTAACAACCCTAAACATAACCCTAACCGCAACAAGAAGCTGAACCCGAGTTAGACCCGAAAAAACACGTACGGTGCCACTTTCTGCCATCAAAAAGTGCTCTCAGCGGAAGCCTTTGGGTACACCTGAACTCCCTGGGGGAGCCTTTACGCAACCCCACACTCAACAGGACTCTGCGTCTTCACTCTTTCCTAACAACCCTAAACATAACCCTAACCGCAACAAGAAGCTGAACCCGAGTTAGACCCGAAAAAACACGTACGGTGCCACTTTCTGCCATCAAAAAGTGCTCTCAGCGGAAGCCTTTGGGTACACCTGAACTCCCTGGGGGAGCCTTTACGCAACCCCACACTCAACAGGACTCTGCGTCTTCACTCTTTCCTAACAACCCTAAACATAACCCTAACCGCAACAAGAAGCTGAACCCGAGTTAGACCCGAAAAAACACGTACGGTGCCACTTTCTGCCATCAAAAAGTGCTCTCAGCGGAAGCCTTTGGGTACACCTGAACTCCCTGGGGGAGCCTTTACGCAACCCCACACTCAACAGGACTCTGAGTCTTCACTCTTACCTAACAACCCTAAACATAACCCTAACCGCAACAAGAAGCTGAACCCGAGTTAGACCCGAAAAAACACGTACGGTGCCACTTTCTGCCATCAAAAAGTGCTCTCAGCGGAAGCCTTTGGGTACACCTGAACTCCCTGGGGGAGCCTTTACGCAACCCCACACTCAACAGGACTCTGCGTCTTCACTCTTTCCTAACAACCCTAAACATAACCCTAACCGCAACAAGAAGCTGAACCCGAGTTAGACCCGAAAAAACACGTACGGTGCCACTTTCTGCCATCAAAAAGTGCTCTCAGCGGAAGCCTTTGGGTACACCTGAACTCCCTGGGGGAGCCTTTACGCAACCCCACACTCAACAGGACTCTGCGTCTTCACTCTTTCCTAACAACCCTAAACATAACCCTAACCGCAACAAGAAGCTCAACCCGAGTTAGACCCGAAAAAACACGTACGGTGCCACTTTCTGCCATCAAAAAGTGCTCTCAGCGGAAGCCTTTGGGTACACCTGAACTCCCTGGGGGAGCCTTTACGCAACCCCACACTCAACAGGACTCTGCGTCTTCACTCTTTCCTAACAACCCTAAACATAACCCTAACCACAACAAGAAGCTGAACCCGAGTTAGACCCGAAAAAACACGTACGGTGCCACTTTCTGCCATCAAAAAGTGCTCTCAGCGGAAGCCTTTGGGTACACCTGAACTCCCTGGGGGAGCCTTTACGCAACCCCACACTCAACAGGACTCTGCGTCTTCACTCTTTCCTAACAACCCTAAACATAACCCTAACCGCAACAAGAAGCTGAACCCGAGTTAGACCCGAAAAAACACGTACGGTGCCACTTTCTGCCATCAAAAAGTGCTCTCAGCGGAAGCCTTTGGGTACACGTGAACTCCCTGGGGGAGCCTTTACGCAACCCCACACTCAACAGGACTCTGCGTCTTCACTCTTTCCTAACAACCCTAAACATAACCCTAACCGCAACAAGAAGCTCAACCCGAGTTAGACCCGAAAAAACACGTACGGTGCCACTTTCTGCCATCAAAAAGTGCTCTCAGCGGAAGCCTTTGGGTACACCTGAACTCCCTGGGGGAGTCTTTACGCAACCCCACACTCAACAGGACTCTGCGTTTTCACTCTTTCCTAACAACCCTAAACATAAGCCTAACCGGAACAAGAAGCTGAACCCGAGTTAGACCCGAAAAAACACGTACGGTGCCACTTTCTGCCATCAAAAAGTGCTCTCAGCGGAAGCCTTTGGGTACACCTGAACTCCCTGGGGGAGCCTTTATGCAACCCCACACTCAACAGGACTCTGCGTCTTCACTCTTTCCTAACAACCCTGAACATAACCCTAACCGCAACAAGAAGCTGAACCCGAGTTAGACCCGAAAAAACAGGTACGGTGCCACTTTCTGCCATCAAAAAGTGCTCTCAGCGGAAGCCTTTGGGTACACCTGAACTCCCTGGGGGAGCCTTTACGCAACCCCACACTCAACAGGACTCTGCGTCTTCACTCTTTCCTAACAACCCTAAACATAACCCTAACCGCAACAAGAAGCTCAACCCGAGTTAGACCCGAAAAAACACGTACGGTGCCACTTCCTGCCATCAAAAAGTGCTCTCAGCGGAAGCCTTTGGGTACACCTGAACTCCCTGGGGGAGCCTTTACGCAACCCCACACTCAACAGGACTCTGAGTCTTCACTCTTTCCTAACAACCCTAAACATAACCCTAACCGCAACAAGAAGCTGAACCCGAGTTAGACCCGAAAAAACACGTACGGTGCCACTTTCTGCCATCAAAAAGTGCTCTCAGCGGAAGCCTTTGGGTACACCTGAACTCCCTGGGGGAGCCTTTACGCAACCCCACACTCAACAGGACTCTGCGTCTTCGCTCTTTCCTAACAACCCTAAACATAAGCCTAACCGCAACAAGAAGCTGAACCCGAGTTAGACCCGAAAAAACACGTACGGTGCCACTTTCTGCCATCAAAAAGTGCTCTCAGCGGAAGCCTTTGGGTACACCTGAACTCCCTGGGGGAGCCTTTACGCAACCCCACACTCAACAGGACTCTGCGTCTTCACTCTTTCCTAACAACCCTAAACATAACCCTAACCGCAACAAGAAGCTGAACCCGAGTTAGACCCGAAAAAACACGTACGGTGCCACTTTCTGCCATCCAAAAGTGCTCTCAGCGGAAGCCTTTGGGTACACCTGAACTCCCTGGGGGAGCCTTTACGCAACCCCACACTCAACAGGACTCTGCGTCTTCACTCTTTCCTAACAACCCTAAACATAACCCTAACCGCAACAAGAAGCTCAACCCGAGTTAGACCCGAAAAAACACGTACGGTGCCACTTTCTGCCATCAAAAAGTGCTCTCAGCGGAAGCCTTTGGGTACACCTGAACTCCCTGGGGGAGCCTTTACGCAACCCCACACTCAACAGGACTCTGCGTCTTCACTCTTTCCTAACAACCCTAAACACAACCCTAACCGCAACAAGAAGCTGAACCCGAGTTAGACCCGAAAAAACACGTACGGTGCCACTTTCTGCCATCAAAAAGTGCTCTCAGCGGAAGCCTTTGGGTACACCTGAACTCCCTGGGGGAGCCTTTACGCAACCCCACACTCAACAGGACTCTGCGTCTTCACTCTTTCCTAACAACCCTAAACATAACCCTAACCGCAACAAGAAGCTCAACCCGAGTTAGACCCGAAAAAACACGTACGGTGCCACTTCCTGCCATCAAAAAGTGCTCTCAGCGGAAGCCTTTGGGTACACCTGAACTCCCTGGGGGAGCCTTTACGCAACCCCACACTCAACAGGACTCTGAGTCTTCACTCTTTCCTAACAACCCTAAACATAACCCTAACCGCAACAAGAAGCTGAACCCGAGTTAGACCCGAAAAAACACGTACGGTGCCACTTTCTGCCATCAAAAAGTGCTCTCAGCGGAAGCCTTTGGGTACACCTGAACTCCCTGGGGGAGCCTTTACGCAACCCCACACTCAACAGGACTCTGCGTCTTCGCTCTTTCCTAACAACCCTAAACATAAGCCTAACCGCAACAAGAAGCTGAACCCGAGTTAGACCCGAAAAAACACGTACGGTGCCACTTTCTGCCATCAAAAAGTGCTCTCAGCGGAAGCCTTTGGGTACACCTGAACTCCCTGGGGGAGCCTTTACGCAACCCCACACTCAACAGGACTCTGCGTCTTCACTCTTTCCTAACAACCCTAAACATAACCCTAACCGCAACAAGAAGCTGAACCCGAGTTAGACCCGAAAAAACACGTACGGTGCCACTTTCTGCCATCCAAAAGTGCTCTCAGCGGAAGCCTTTGGGTACACCTGAACTCCCTGGGGGAGCCTTTACGCAACCCCACACTCAACAGGACTCTGCGTCTTCACTCTTTCCTAACAACCCTAAACATAACCCTAACCGCAACAAGAAGCTCAACCCGAGTTAGACCCGAAAAAACACGTACGGTGCCACTTTCTGCCATCAAAAAGTGCTCTCAGCGGAAGCCTTTGGGTACACCTGAACTCCCTGGGGGAGCCTTTACGCAACCCCACACTCAACAGGACTCTGCGTCTTCACTCTTTCCTAACAACCCTAAACACAACCCTAACCGCAACAAGAAGCTGAACCCGAGTTAGACCCGAAAAAACACGTACGGTGCCACTTTCTGCCATCAAAAAGTGCTCTCAGCGGAAGCCTTTGGGTACACCTGAACTCCCTGGGGGAGCCTTTACGCAACCCCACACTCAACAGGACTCTGCGTCTTCACTCTTTCCTAACAACCCTAAACATAACCCTAACCGCAACAAGAAGCTGAACCCGAGTTAGACCCGAAAAAACACGTACGGTGCCACTTTCTGCCATCCAAAAGTGCTCTCAGCGGAAGCCTTTGGGTACACCTGAACTCCCTGGGGGAGCCTTTACGCAACCCCACACTCAACAGGACTCTGCGTCTTCACTCTTTCCTAACAACCCTAAACATAACCCTAACCGCAACAAGAAGCTGAACCCGAGTTAGACCCGAAAAAACACGTACGGTGCCACTTTCTGCCATCAAAAAGTGCTCTCAGCGGAAGCCTTTGGGTACACCTGAACTCCCTGGGGGAGCCTTTACGCAACCCCACACTCAACAGGACTCTGCATCTTCACTCTTTCCTAACAACCCTAAACATAACCCTAACCGCAACAAGAAGCTGAACCCGAGTTAGACCCGAAAAAACACGTACGGTGCCACTTTCTGCCATCCAAAAGTGCTCTCAGCGGAAGCCTTTGGGTACACCTGAACTCCCTGGGGGAGCCTTTACGCAACCCCACACTCAACAGGACTCTGCGTCTTCACTCTTTCCTAACAACCCTAAACATAACCCTAACCGCAACAAGAAGCTGAACCCGAGTTAGACCCGAAAAAACACGTACGGTGCCACTTTCTGCCATCAAAAAGTGCTCTCAGCGGAAGCCTTTGGGTACACCTGAACTCCCTGGGGGAGCCTTTACGCAACCCCACACTCAACAGGACTCTGCGTCTTCACTCTTTCCTAACAACCCTAAACATAACCCTAACCGCAACAAGAAGCTCAACCCGAGTTAGACCCGAAAAAACACGTACGGTGCCACTTTCTGCCATCAAAAAGTGCTCTCAGCGGAAGCCTTTGGGTACACCTGAACTCCCTGGGGGAGCCTTTACGCAACCCCACACTCAACAGGACTCTGCGTCTTCACTCTTTCCTAACAACCCTAAACATAACCCTAACCGCAACAAGAAGCTGAACCCGAGTTAGACCCGAAAAAACACGTACGGTGCCACTTTCTGCCATCAAAAAGTGCTCTCAGCGGAAGCCTTTGGGTACACCTGAACTCCCTGGGGGAGCCTTTACGCAACCCCACACTCAACAGGACTCTGCGTCTTCACTCTTTCCTAACAACCCTGAACATAACCCTAACCGCAACAAGAAGCTGAACCCGAGTTAGACCCGAAAAAACACGTACGGTGCCACTTTCTGCCATCCAAAAGTGCTCTCAGCGGAAGCCTTTGGGTACACGTGAACTCCCTGGGGGAGCCTTTACGCAACCCCACACTCAACAGGACTCTGCGTCTTCACTCTTTCCTAACAACCCTAAACATAACCCTAACCGCAACAAGAAGCTCAACCCGAGTTAGACCCGAAAAAACACGTACGGTGCCACTTTCTGCCATCAAAAAGTGCTCTCAGCGGAAGCCTTTGGGTACACCTGAACTCCCTGGGGGAGCCTTTACGCAACCCCACACTCAACAGGACTCTGCGTCTTCACTCTTTCCTAACAACCCTAAACACAACCCTAACCGCAACAAGAAGCTGAACCCGAGTTAGACCCGAAAAAACACGTACGGTGCCACTTTCTGCCATCAAAAAGTGCTCTCAGCGGAAGCCTTTGGGTACACCTGAACTCCCTGGGGGAGCCTTTACGCAACCCCACACTCAACAGGACTCTGCGTCTTCACTCTTTCCTAACAACCCTAAACATAACCCTAACCGCAACAAGAAGCTGAACCCGAGTTAGACCCGAAAAAACACGTACGGTGCCACTTTCTGCCATCCAAAAGTGCTCTCAGCGGAAGCCTTTGGGTACACCTGAACTCCCTGGGGGAGCCTTTACGCAACCCCACACTCAACAGGACTCTGCGTCTTCACTCTTTCCTAACAACCCTAAACATAACCCTAACCGCAACAAGAAGCTGAACCCGAGTTAGACCCGAAAAAACACGTACGGTGCCACTTTCTGCCATCCAAAAGTGCTCTCAGCGGAAGCCTTTGGGTACACCTGAACTCCCTGGGGGAGCCTTTACGCAACCCCACACTCAACAGGACTCTGCGTCTTCACTCTTTCCTAACAACCCTAAACATAACCCTAACCGCAACAAGAAGCTGAACCCGAGTTAGACCCGAAAAAACACGTACGGTGCCACTTTCTGCCATCAAAAAGTGCTCTCAGCGGAAGCCTTTGGGTACACCTGAACTCCCTGGGGGAGCCTTTACGCAACCCCACACTCAACAGGACTCTGCGTCTTCACTCTTTCCTAACAACCCTAAACATAACCCTAACCGCAACAAGAAGCTCAACCCGAGTTAGACCCGAAAAAACACGTACGGTGCCACTTTCTGCCATCAAAAAGTGCTCTCAGCGGAAGCCTTTGGGTACACCTGAACTCCCTGGGGGAGCCTTTACGCAACCCCACACTCAACAGGACTCTGCGTCTTCACTCTTTCCTAACAACCCTAAACATAACCCTAACCGCAACAAGAAGCTGAACCCGAGTTAGACCCGAAAAAACACGTACGGTGCCACTTTCTGCCATCAAAAAGTGCTCTCAGCGGAAGCCTTTGGGTACACCTGAACTCCCTGGGGGAGCCTTTACGCAACCCCACACTCAACAGGACTCTGCGTCTTCACTCTTTCCTAACAACCCTGAACATAACCCTAACCGCAACAAGAAGCTGAACCCGAGTTAGACCCGAAAAAACACGTACGGTGCCACTTTCTGCCATCCAAAAGTGCTCTCAGCGGAAGCCTTTGGGTACACGTGAACTCCCTGGGGGAGCCTTTACGCAACCCCACACTCAACAGGACTCTGCGTCTTCACTCTTTCCTAACAACCCTAAACATAACCCTAACCGCAACAAGAAGCTCAACCCGAGTTAGACCCGAAAAAACACGTACGGTGCCACTTTCTGCCATCAAAAAGTGCTCTCAGCGGAAGCCTTTGGGTACACCTGAACTCCCTGGGGGAGCCTTTACGCAACCCCACACTCAACAGGACTCTGCGTCTTCACTCTTTCCTAACAACCCTAAACACAACCCTAACCGCAACAAGAAGCTGAACCCGAGTTAGACCCGAAAAAACACGTACGGTGCCACTTTCTGCCATCAAAAAGTGCTCTCAGCGGAAGCCTTTGGGTACACCTGAACTCCCTGGGGGAGCCTTTACGCAACCCCACACTCAACAGGACTCTGCGTCTTCACTCTTTCCTAACAACCCTAAACATAACCCTAACCGCAACAAGAAGCTGAACCCGAGTTAGACCCGAAAAAACACGTACGGTGCCACTTTCTGCCATCCAAAAGTGCTCTCAGCGGAAGCCTTTGGGTACACCTGAACTCCCTGGGGGAGCCTTTACGCAACCCCACACTCAACAGGACTCTGCGTCTTCACTCTTTCCTAACAACCCTAAACATAACCCTAACCGCAACAAGAAGCTGAACCCGAGTTAGACCCGAAAAAACACGTACGGTGCCACTTTCTGCCATCCAAAAGTGCTCTCAGCGGAAGCCTTTGGGTACACCTGAACTCCCTGGGGGAGCCTTTACGCAACCCCACACTCAACAGGACTCTGCGTCTTCACTCTTTCCTAACAACCCTAAACATAACCCTAACCGCAACAAGAAGCTCAACCCGAGTTAGACCCGAAAAAACACGTACGGTGCCACTTTCTGCCATCAAAAAGTGCTCTCAGCGGAAGCCTTTGGGTACACCTGAACTCCCTGGGGGAGCCTTTACGCAACCCCACACTCAACAGGACTCTGCGTCTTCACTCTTTCCTAACAACCCTAAACATAACCCTAACCGCAACAAGAAGCTGAACCCGAGTTAGACCCGAAAAAACACGTACGGTGCCACTTTCTGCCATCAAAAAGTGCTCTCAGCGGAAGCCTTTGGGTACACCTGAACTCCCTGGGGGAGCCTTTACGCAACCCCACACTCAACAGGACTCTGCATCTTCACTCTTTCCTAACAACCCTAAACATAACCCTAACCGCAACAAGAAGCTGAACCCGAGTTAGACCCGAAAAAACACGTACGGTGCCACTTTCTGCCATCAAAAAGTGCTCTCAGCGGAAGCCTTTGGGTACACCTGAACTCCCTGGGGGAGCCTTTACGCAACCCCACACTCAACAGGACTCTGCGTCTTCACTCTTTCCTAACAACCCTAAACATAACCCTAACCGCAACAAGAAGCTCAACCCGAGTTAGACCCGAAAAAACACGTACGGTGCCACTTTCTGCCATCAAAAAGTGCTCTCAGCGGAAGCCTTTGGGTACACCTGAACTCCCTGGGGGAGCCTTTACGCAACCCCACACTCAACAGGACTCTGCGTCTTCACTCTTTCCTAACAACCCTAAACATAACCCTAACCGCAACAAGAAGCTCAACCCGAGTTAGACCCGAAAAAACACGTACGGTGCCACTTTCTGCCATCAAAAAGTGCTCTCAGCGGAAGCCTTTGGGTACACCTGAACTCCCTGGGGGAGCCTTTACGCAACCCCACACTCAACAGGACTCTGCGTCTTCACTCTTTCCTAACAACCCTAAACATAACCCTAACCGCAACAAGAAGCTGAACCCGAGTTAGACCCGAAAAAACACGTACGGTGCCACTTTCTGCCATCAAAAAGTGCTCTCAGCGGAAGCCTTTGGGTACACCTGAACTCCCTGGGGGAGCCTTTACGCAACCCCACACTCAACAGGACTCTGCGTCTTCACTCTTTCCTAACAACCCTAAACATAACCCTAACCGCAACAAGAAGCTCAACCCGAGTTAGACCCGAAAAAACACGTACGGTGCCACTTTCTGCCATCAAAAAGTGCTCTCAGCGGATGCCTTTGGGTACACCTGAACTCCCTGGGGGAGCCTTTACGCAACCCCACACTCAACAGGACTCTGCGTCTTCACTCTTTCCTAACAACCCTAAACATAACCCTAACCGCAAAAAGAAGCTGAACCCGAGTTAGACCCAAAAAAACACGTACGGTGCCACTTTCTGCCATCCAAAAGTGCTCTCAGCGGAAGCCTTTGGGTACACGTGAACTCCCTGGGGGAGCCTTTACGCAACCCCACACTCAACAGGACTCTGCGTCTTCACTCTTTCCTAACAACCCTAAACATAAGCCTAACCGCAACAAGAAGCTGAACCCGAGTTAGACCCGAAAAAACACGTACGGTGCCACTTTCTGCCATCAAAAAGTGCTCTCAGCGGAAGCCTTTGGGTACACCTGAACTCCCTGGGGGAGCCTTTACGCAACCCCACACTCAACAGGACTCTGCGTCTTCACTCTTTCCTAACAACCCTAAACATAACCCTAACCGCAACAAGAAGCTGAACCCGAGTTAGACCCGAAAAAACACGTACGGTGCCACTTTCTGCCATCCAAAAGTGCTCTCAGCGGAAGCCTTTGGGTACACGTGAACTCCCTGGGGGAGCCTTTACGCAACCCCACACTCAACAGGACTCTGCGTCTTCACTCTTTCCTAACAACCCTAAACATAACCCTAACCGCAACAAGAAGCTGAACCCGAGTTAGACCCGAAAAAACACGTACGGTGCCACTTTCTGCCATCAAAAAGTGCTCTCAGCGGAAGCCTTTGGGTACACCTGAACTCCCTGGGGGAGCCTTTACGCAACCCCACACTCAACAGGACTCTGCATCTTCACTCTTTCCTAACAACCCTAAACATAACCCTAACCGCAACAAGAAGCTGAACCCGAGTTAGACCCGAAAAAACACGTACGGTGCCACTTTCTGCCATCCAAAAGTGCTCTCAGCGGAAGCCTTTGGGTACACCTGAACTCCCTGGGGGAGCCTTTACGCAACCCCACACTCAACAGGACTCTGCGTCTTCACTCTTTCCTAACAACCCTAAACATAACCCTAACCGCAACAAGAAGCTGAACCCGAGTTAGACCCGAAAAAACACGTACGGTGCCACTTTCTGCCATCAAAAAGTGCTCTCAGCGGAAGCCTTTGGGTACACCTGAACTCCCTGGGGGAGCCTTTACGCAACCCCACACTCAACAGGACTCTGCGTCTTCACTCTTTCCTAACAACCCTAAACATAACCCTAACCGCAACAAGAAGCTCAACCCGAGTTAGACCCGAAAAAACACGTACGGTGCCACTTTCTGCCATCAAAAAGTGCTCTCAGCGGAAGCCTTTGGGTACACCTGAACTCCCTGGGGGAGCCTTTACGCAACCCCACACTCAACAGGACTCTGCGTCTTCACTCTTTCCTAACAACCCTAAACATAACCCTAACCGCAACAAGAAGCTGAACCCGAGTTAGACCCGAAAAAACACGTACGGTGCCACTTTCTGCCATCAAAAAGTGCTCTCAGCGGAAGCCTTTGGGTACACCTGAACTCCCTGGGGGAGCCTTTACGCAACCCCACACTCAACAGGACTCTGCGTCTTCACTCTTTCCTAACAACCCTGAACATAACCCTAACCGCAACAAGAAGCTGAACCCGAGTTAGACCCGAAAAAACACGTACGGTGCCACTTTCTGCCATCCAAAAGTGCTCTCAGCGGAAGCCTTTGGGTACACGTGAACTCCCTGGGGGAGCCTTTACGCAACCCCACACTCAACAGGACTCTGCGTCTTCACTCTTTCCTAACAACCCTAAACATAACCCTAACCGCAACAAGAAGCTCAACCCGAGTTAGACCCGAAAAAACACGTACGGTGCCACTTTCTGCCATCAAAAAGTGCTCTCAGCGGAAGCCTTTGGGTACACCTGAACTCCCTGGGGGAGCCTTTACGCAACCCCACACTCAACAGGACTCTGCGTCTTCACTCTTTCCTAACAACCCTAAACACAACCCTAACCGCAACAAGAAGCTGAACCCGAGTTAGACCCGAAAAAACACGTACGGTGCCACTTTCTGCCATCAAAAAGTGCTCTCAGCGGAAGCCTTTGGGTACACCTGAACTCCCTGGGGGAGCCTTTACGCAACCCCACACTCAACAGGACTCTGCATCTTCACTCTTTCCTAACAACCCTAAACATAACCCTAACCGCAACAAGAAGCTGAACCCGAGTTAGACCCGAAAAAACACGTACGGTGCCACTTTCTGCCATCAAAAAGTGCTCTCAGCGGAAGCCTTTGGGTACACCTGAACTCCCTGGGGGAGCCTTTACGCAACCCCACACTCAACAGGACTCTGCGTCTTCACTCTTTCCTAACAACCCTAAACATAACCCTAACCGCAACAAGAAGCTCAACCCGAGTTAGACCCGAAAAAACACGTACGGTGCCACTTTCTGCCATCAAAAAGTGCTCTCAGCGGAAGCCTTTGGGTACACCTGAACTCCCTGGGGGAGCCTTTACGCAACCCCACACTCAACAGGACTCTGCGTCTTCACTCTTTCCTAACAACCCTAAACATAACCCTAACCGCAACAAGAAGCTCAACCCGAGTTAGACCCGAAAAAACACGTACGGTGCCACTTTCTGCCATCAAAAAGTGCTCTCAGCGGAAGCCTTTGGGTACACCTGAACTCCCTGGGGGAGCCTTTACGCAACCCCACACTCAACAGGACTCTGCGTCTTCACTCTTTCCTAACAACCCTAAACATAACCCTAACCGCAACAAGAAGCTGAACCCGAGTTAGACCCGAAAAAACACGTACGGTGCCACTTTCTGCCATCAAAAAGTGCTCTCAGCGGAAGCCTTTGGGTACACCTGAACTCCCTGGGGGAGCCTTTACGCAACCCCACACTCAACAGGACTCTGCGTCTTCACTCTTTCCTAACAACCCTAAACATAACCCTAACCGCAACAAGAAGCTCAACCCGAGTTAGACCCGAAAAAACACGTACGGTGCCACTTTCTGCCATCAAAAAGTGCTCTCAGCGGATGCCTTTGGGTACACCTGAACTCCCTGGGGGAGCCTTTACGCAACCCCACACTCAACAGGACTCTGCGTCTTCACTCTTTCCTAACAACCCTAAACATAACCCTAACCGCAAAAAGAAGCTGAACCCGAGTTAGACCCAAAAAAACACGTACGGTGCCACTTTCTGCCATCCAAAAGTGCTCTCAGCGGAAGCCTTTGGGTACACGTGAACTCCCTGGGGGAGCCTTTACGCAACCCCACACTCAACAGGACTCTGCGTCTTCACTCTTTCCTAACAACCCTAAACATAAGCCTAACCGCAACAAGAAGCTGAACCCGAGTTAGACCCGAAAAAACACGTACGGTGCCACTTTCTGCCATCAAAAAGTGCTCTCAGCGGAAGCCTTTGGGTACACCTGAACTCCCTGGGGGAGCCTTTACGCAACCCCACACTCAACAGGACTCTGCGTCTTCACTCTTTCCTAACAACCCTAAACATAACCCTAACCGCAACAAGAAGCTGAACCCGAGTTAGACCCGAAAAAACACGTACGGTGCCACTTTCTGCCATCCAAAAGTGCTCTCAGCGGAAGCCTTTGGGTACACGTGAACTCCCTGGGGGAGCCTTTACGCAACCCCACACTCAACAGGACTCTGCGTCTTCACTCTTTCCTAACAACCCTAAACATAACCCTAACCGCAACAAGAAGCTGAACCCGAGTTAGACCCGAAAAAACACGTACGGTGCCACTTTCTGCCATCAAAAAGTGCTCTCAGCGGAAGCCTTTGGGTACACCTGAACTCCCTGGGGGAGCCTTTACGCAACCCCACACTCAACAGGACTCTGCATCTTCACTCTTTCCTAACAACCCTAAACATAACCCTAACCGCAACAAGAAGCTGAACCCGAGTTAGACCCGAAAAAACACGTACGGTGCCACTTTCTGCCATCCAAAAGTGCTCTCAGCGGAAGCCTTTGGGTACACCTGAACTCCCTGGGGGAGCCTTTACGCAACCCCACACTCAACAGGACTCTGCGTCTTCACTCTTTCCTAACAACCCTAAACATAACCCTAACCGCAACAAGAAGCTGAACCCGAGTTAGACCCGAAAAAACACGTACGGTGCCACTTTCTGCCATCAAAAAGTGCTCTCAGCGGAAGCCTTTGGGTACACCTGAACTCCCTGGGGGAGCCTTTACGCAACCCCACACTCAACAGGACTCTGCGTCTTCACTCTTTCCTAACAACCCTAAACATAACCCTAACCGCAACAAGAAGCTCAACCCGAGTTAGACCCGAAAAAACACGTACGGTGCCACTTTCTGCCATCAAAAAGTGCTCTCAGCGGAAGCCTTTGGGTACACCTGAACTCCCTGGGGGAGCCTTTACGCAACCCCACACTCAACAGGACTCTGCGTCTTCACTCTTTCCTAACAACCCTAAACATAACCCTAACCGCAACAAGAAGCTGAACCCGAGTTAGACCCGAAAAAACACGTACGGTGCCACTTTCTGCCATCAAAAAGTGCTCTCAGCGGAAGCCTTTGGGTACACCTGAACTCCCTGGGGGAGCCTTTACGCAACCCCACACTCAACAGGACTCTGCGTCTTCACTCTTTCCTAACAACCCTGAACATAACCCTAACCGCAACAAGAAGCTGAACCCGAGTTAGACCCGAAAAAACACGTACGGTGCCACTTTCTGCCATCCAAAAGTGCTCTCAGCGGAAGCCTTTGGGTACACGTGAACTCCCTGGGGGAGCCTTTACGCAACCCCACACTCAACAGGACTCTGCGTCTTCACTCTTTCCTAACAACCCTAAACATAACCCTAACCGCAACAAGAAGCTCAACCCGAGTTAGACCCGAAAAAACACGTACGGTGCCACTTTCTGCCATCAAAAAGTGCTCTCAGCGGAAGCCTTTGGGTACACCTGAACTCCCTGGGGGAGCCTTTACGCAACCCCACACTCAACAGGACTCTGCGTCTTCACTCTTTCCTAACAACCCTAAACACAACCCTAACCGCAACAAGAAGCTGAACCCGAGTTAGACCCGAAAAAACACGTACGGTGCCACTTTCTGCCATCAAAAAGTGCTCTCAGCGGAAGCCTTTGGGTACACCTGAACTCCCTGGGGGAGCCTTTACGCAACCCCACACTCAACAGGACTCTGCGTCTTCACTCTTTCCTAACAACCCTAAACATAACCCTAACCGCAACAAGAAGCTGAACCCGAGTTAGACCCGAAAAAACACGTACGGTGCCACTTTCTGCCATCCAAAAGTGCTCTCAGCGGAAGCCTTTGGGTACACCTGAACTCCCTGGGGGAGCCTTTACGCAACCCCACACTCAACAGGACTCTGCGTCTTCACTCTTTCCTAACAACCCTAAACATAACCCTAACCGCAACAAGAAGCTGAACCCGAGTTAGACCCGAAAAAACACGTACGGTGCCACTTTCTGCCATCCAAAAGTGCTCTCAGCGGAAGCCTTTGGGTACACCTGAACTCCCTGGGGGAGCCTTTACGCAACCCCACACTCAACAGGACTCTGCGTCTTCACTCTTTCCTAACAACCCTAAACATAACCCTAACCGCAACAAGAAGCTCAACCCGAGTTAGACCCGAAAAAACACGTACGGTGCCACTTTCTGCCATCAAAAAGTGCTCTCAGCGGAAGCCTTTGGGTACACCTGAACTCCCTGGGGGAGCCTTTACGCAACCCCACACTCAACAGGACTCTGCGTCTTCACTCTTTCCTAACAACCCTAAACATAACCCTAACCGCAACAAGAAGCTGAACCCGAGTTAGACCCGAAAAAACACGTACGGTGCCACTTTCTGCCATCCAAAAGTGCTCTCAGCGGAAGCCTTTGGGTACACCTGAACTCCCTGGGGGAGCCTTTACGCAACCCCACACTCAACAGGACTCTGCGTCTTCACTCTTTCCTAACAACCCTAAACATAAGCCTAACCGCAACAAGAAGCTGAACCCGAGTTAGACCCGAAAAAACACGTACGGTGCCACTTTCTGCCATCAAAAAGTGCTCTCAGCGGAAGCCTTTGGGTACACGTGAACTCCCTGGGGGAGCCTTTACGCAACCGCACACTCAACAGGACTCTGCGTCTTCACTCTTTCCTAACAACCCTAAACATAACCCTAACCGCAACAAGAAGCTCAACCCGAGTTAGACCCGAAAAAACACGTACGGTGCCACTTTCTGCCATCCAAAAGTGCTCTCAGCGGAAGCCTTTGGGTACACCTGAACTCCCTGGGGGAGCCTTTACGCAACCCCACACTCAACAGGACTCTGCGTCTTCACTCTTTCCTAACAACCCTAAACATAACCCTAACCGCAACAAGAAGCTGAACCCGAGTTAGACCCGAAAAAACACGTACGATGCCACTTTCTGCCATCAAAAAGTGCTCTCAGCGGAAGCCTTTGGGTACACCTGAACTCCCTGGGGGAGCCTTTACGCAACCGCACACTCAACAGGACTCTGCGTCTTCACTCTTTCCTAACAACCCTAAACATAACCCTAACCGCAACAAGAAGCTCAACCCGAGTTAGACCCGAAAAAACACGTACGGTGCCACTTTCTGCCATCAAAAAGTGCTCTCAGCGGAAGCCTTTGGGTACACCTGAACTCCCTGGGGGAGCCTTTACGCAACCCCACACTCAACAGGACTCTGCGTCTTCACTCTTTCCTAACAACCCTAAACATAACCCTAACCGCAACAAGAAGCTGAACCCGAGTTAGACCCGAAAAAACACGTACGGTGCCACTTTCTGCCATCAAAAAGTGCTCTCAGCGGAAGCCTTTGGGTACACCTGAACTCCCTGGGGGAGCCTTTACGCAACCCCACACTCAACAGGACTCTGCGTCTTCACTCTTTCCTAACAACCCTAAACATAACCCTAACCGCAACAAGAAGCTGAACCCGAGTTAGACCCGAAAAAACACGTACGGTGCCACTTTCTGCCATCCAAAAGTGCTCTCAGCGGAAGCCTTTGGGTACACCTGAACTCCCTGGGGGAGCCTTTACGCAACCCCACACTCAACAGGACTCTGCATCTTCACTCTTTCCTAACAACCCTAAACATAACCCTAACCGCAACAAGAAGCTCAACCCGAGTTAGACCCGAAAAAACACGTACGGTGCCACTTTCTGCCATCCAAAAGTGCTCTCAGCGGAAGCCTTTGGGTACACCTGAACTCCCTGGGGGAGCCTTTACGCAACCCCACACTCAACAGGACTCTGCGTCTTCACTCTTTCCTAACAACCCTAAACATAACCCTAACCGCAACAAGAAGCTCAACCCGAGTTAGACCCGAAAAAACACGTACGGTGCCACTTTCTGCCATCAAAAAGTGCTCTCAGCGGAAGCCTTTGGGTACACCTGAACTCCCTGGGGGAGCCTTTACGCAACCCCACACTCAACAGGACTCTGCGTCTTCACTCTTTCCTAACAACCCTAAACATAACCCTAACCGCAACAAGAAGCTGAACCCGAGTTAGACCCGAAAAAACACGTACGGTGCCACTTTCTGCCATCAAAAAGTGCTCTCAGCGGAAGCCTTTGGGTACACGTGAACTCCCTGGGGGAGCCTTTACGCAACCCCACACTCAACAGGACTCTGCGTCTTCACTCTTTCCTAACAACCCTAAACATAACCCTAACCGCAACAAGAAGCTGAACCCGAGTTAGACCCGAAAAAACACGTACGGTGCCACTTTCTGCCATCAAAAAGTGCTCTCAGCGGAAGCCTTTGGGTACACCTGAACTCCCTGGGGGAGCCTTTACGCAACCCCACACTCAACAGGACTCTGCGTCTTCACTCTTTCCTAACAACCCTGAACATAACCCTAACCGCAACAAGAAGCTGAACCCGAGTTAGACCCGAAAAAACACGTACGGTGCCACTTTCTGCCATCCAAAAGTGCTCTCAGCGGAAGCCTTTGGGTACACGTGAACTCCCTGGGGGAGCCTTTACGCAACCCCACACTCAACAGGACTCTGCGTCTTCACTCTTTCCTAACAACCCTAAACATAACCCTAACCGCAACAAGAAGCTCAACCCGAGTTAGACCCGAAAAAACACGTACGGTGCCACTTTCTGCCATCAAAAAGTGCTCTCAGCGGAAGCCTTTGGGTACACCTGAACTCCCTGGGGGAGCCTTTACGCAACCCCACACTCAACAGGACTCTGCGTCTTCACTCTTTCCTAACAACCCTAAACACAACCCTAACCGCAACAAGAAGCTGAACCCGAGTTAGACCCGAAAAAACACGTACGGTGCCACTTTCTGCCATCAAAAAGTGCTCTCAGCGGAAGCCTTTGGGTACACCTGAACTCCCTGGGGGAGCCTTTACGCAACCCCACACTCAACAGGACTCTGCGTCTTCACTCTTTCCTAACAACCCTAAACATAACCCTAACCGCAACAAGAAGCTCAACCCGAGTTAGACCCGAAAAAACACGTACGGTGCCACTTTCTGCCATCCAAAAGTGCTCTCAGCGGAAGCCTTTGGGTACACCTGAACTCCCTGGGGGAGCCTTTACGCAACCCCACACTCAACAGGACTCTGCGTCTTCACTCTTTCCTAACAACCCTAAACATAACCCTAACCGCAACAAGAAGCTGAACCCGAGTTAGACCCGAAAAAACACGTACGGTGCCACTTTCTGCCATCCAAAAGTGCTCTCAGCGGAAGCCTTTGGGTACACCTGAACTCCCTGGGGGAGCCTTTACGCAACCCCACACTCAACAGGACTCTGCGTCTTCACTCTTTCCTAACAACCCTAAACATAACCCTAACCGCAACAAGAAGCTCAACCCGAGTTAGACCCGAAAAAACACGTACGGTGCCACTTTCTGCCATCAAAAAGTGCTCTCAGCGGAAGCCTTTGGGTACACCTGAACTCCCTGGGGGAGCCTTTACGCAACCCCACACTCAACAGGACTCTGCGTCTTCACTCTTTCCTAACAACCCTAAACATAACCCTAACCGCAACAAGAAGCTCAACCCGAGTTAGACCCGAAAAAATACGTACGGTGCCACTTTCTGCCATCAAAAAGTGCTCTCAGCGGAAGCCTTTGGGTACACCTGAACTCCCTGGGGGAGCCTTTACGCAACCCCACACTCAACAGGACTCTGCGTCTTCACTCTTTCCTAACAACCCTAAACATAACCCTAACCGCAACAAGAAGCTGAACCCGAGTTAGACCCGAAAAAACACGTACGGTGCCACTTTCTGCCATCAAAAAGTGCTCTCAGCGGAAGCCTTTGGGTACACCTGAACTCCCTGGGGGAGCCTTTACGCAACCCCACACTCAACAGGACTCTGCGTCTTCACTCTTTCCTAACAACCCTAAACATAACCCTAACCGCAACAAGAAGCTGAACCCGAGTTAGACCCGAAAAAACACGTACGGTGCCACTTTCTGCCATCAAAAAGTGCTCTCAGCGGATGCCTTTGGGTACACCTGAACTCCCTGGGGGAGCCTTTACGCAACCCCACACTCAACAGGACTCTGCGTCTTCACTCTTTCCTAACAACCCTAAACATAACCCTAACCGCAACAAGAAGCTGAACCCGAGTTAGACCCAAAAAAACACGTACGGTGCCACTTTCTGCCATCAAAAAGTGCTCTCAGCGGAAGCCTTTGGGTACACCTGAACTCCCTGGGGGAGCCTTTACGCAACCCCACACTCAACAGGACTCTGCGTCTTCACTCTTTCCTAACAACCCTAAACATAACCCTAACCGCAACAAGAAGCTGAACCCGAGTTAGACCCGAAAAAACACGTACGGTGCCACTTTCTGCCATCCAAAAGTGCTCTCAGCGGAAGCCTTTGGGTACACCTGAACTCCCTGGGGGAGCCTTTACGCAACCCCACACTCAACAGGACTCTGCGTCTTCACTCTTTCCTAACAACCCTAAACATAACCCTAACCGCAACAAGAAGCTGAACCCGAGTTAGACCCGAAAAAACACGTACGGTGCCACTTTCTGCCATCAAAAAGTGCTCTCAGCGGAAGCCTTTGGGTACACCTGAACTCCCTGGGGGAGCCTTTACGCAACCCCACACTCAACAGGACTCTGCATCTTCACTCTTTCCTAACAACCCTAAACATAACCCTAACCGCAACAAGAAGCTGAACCCGAGTTAGACCCGAAAAAACACGTACGGTGCCACTTTCTGCCATCCAAAAGTGCTCTCAGCGGAAGCCTTTGGGTACACCTGAACTCCCTGGGGGAGCCTTTACGCAACCCCACACTCAACAGGACTCTGCGTCTTCACTCTTTCCTAACAACCCTAAACATAACCCTAACCGCAACAAGAAGCTGAACCCGAGTTAGACCCGAAAAAACACGTACGGTGCCACTTTCTGCCATCAAAAAGTGCTCTCAGCGGAAGCCTTTGGGTACACCTGAACTCCCTGGGGGAGCCTTTACGCAACCCCACACTCAACAGGACTCTGCGTCTTCACTCTTTCCTAACAACCCTAAACATAACCCTAACCGCAACAAGAAGCTGAACCCGAGTTAGACCCGAAAAAACACGTACGGTGCCACTTTCTGCCATCAAAAAGTGCTCTCAGCGGAAGCCTTTGGGTACACCTGAACTCCCTGGGGGAGCCTTTACGCAACCCCACACTCAACAGGACTCTGCGTCTTCACTCTTTCCTAACAACCCTAAACATAACCCTAACCGCAACAAGAAGCTGAACCCGAGTTAGACCCGAAAAAACACGTACGGTGCCACTTTCTGCCATCAAAAAGTGCTCTCAGCGGAAGCCTTTGGGTACACCTGAACTCCCTGGGGGAGCCTTTACGCAACCCCACACTCAACAGGACTCTGCGTCTTCACTCTTTCCTAACAACCCTAAACATAACCCTAACCGCAACAAGAAGCTGAACCCGAGTTAGACCCGAAAAAACACGTACGGTGCCACTTTCTGCCATCAAAAAGTGCTCTCAGCGGAAGCCTTTGGGTACACGTGAACTCCCTGGGGGAGCCTTTACGCAACCCCACACTCAACAGGACTCTGCGTCTTCACTCTTTCCTAACAACCCTAAACATAACCCTAACCGCAACAAGAAGCTGAACCCGAGTTAGACCCGAAAAAACACGTACGATGCCACTTTCTGCCATCAAAAAGTGCTCTCAGCGGAAGCCTTTGGGTACACCTGAACTCCCTGGGGGAGCCTTTACGCAACCGCACACTCAACAGGACTCTGCGTCTTCACTCTTTCCTAACAACCCTAAACATAACCCTAACCGCAACAAGAAGCTCAACCCGAGTTAGACCCGAAAAAACACGTACGGTGCCACTTTCTGCCATCAAAAAGTGCTCTCAGCGGAAGCCTTTGGGTACACCTGAACTCCCTGGGGGAGCCTTTACGCAACCCCACACTCAACAGGACTCTGCGTCTTCACTCTTTCCTAACAACCCTAAACATAACCCTAACCGCAACAAGAAGCTGAACCCGAGTTAGACCCGAAAAAACACGTACGGTGCCACTTTCTGCCATCCAAAAGTGCTCTCAGCGGAAGCCTTTGGGTACACGTGAACTCCCTGGGGGAGCCTTTACGCAACCCCACACTCAACAGGACTCTGCGTCTTCACTCTTTCCTAACAACCCTAAACATAACCCTAACCGCAACAAGAAGCTGAACCCGAGTTAGACCCGAAAAAACACGTACGGTGCCACTTTCTGCCATCAAAAAGTGCTCTCAGCGGAAGCCTTTGGGTACACCTGAACTCCCTGGGGGAGCCTTTACGCAACCCCACACTCAACAGGACTCTGCATCTTCACTCTTTCCTAACAACCCTAAACATAACCCTAACCGCAACAAGAAGCTGAACCCGAGTTAGACCCGAAAAAACACGTACGGTGCCACTTTCTGCCATCCAAAAGTGCTCTCAGCGGAAGCCTTTGGGTACACCTGAACTCCCTGGGGGAGCCTTTACGCAACCCCACACTCAACAGGACTCTGCGTCTTCACTCTTTCCTAACAACCCTAAACATAACCCTAACCGCAACAAGAAGCTGAACCCGAGTTAGACCCGAAAAAACACGTACGGTGCCACTTTCTGCCATCAAAAAGTGCTCTCAGCGGAAGCCTTTGGGTACACCTGAACTCCCTGGGGGAGCCTTTACGCAACCCCACACTCAACAGGACTCTGCGTCTTCACTCTTTCCTAACAACCCTAAACATAACCCTAACCGCAACAAGAAGCTGAACCCGAGTTAGACCCGAAAAAACACGTACGGTGCCACTTTCTGCCATCAAAAAGTGCTCTCAGCGGAAGCCTTTGGGTACACCTGAACTCCCTGGGGGAGCCTTTACGCAACCCCACACTCAACAGGACTCTGCGTCTTCACTCTTTCCTAACAACCCTAAACATAACCCTAACCGCAACAAGAAGCTGAACCCGAGTTAGACCCGAAAAAACACGTACGGTGCCACTTTCTGCCATCAAAAAGTGCTCTCAGCGGAAGCCTTTGGGTACACCTGAACTCCCTGGGGGAGCCTTTACGCAACCCCACACTCAACAGGACTCTGCGTCTTCACTCTTTCCTAACAACCCTGAACATAACCCTAACCGCAACAAGAAGCTGAACCCGAGTTAGACCCGAAAAAACACGTACGGTGCCACTTTCTGCCATCCAAAAGTGCTCTCAGCGGAAGCCTTTGGGTACACGTGAACTCCCTGGGGGAGCCTTTACGCAACCCCACACTCAACAGGACTCTGCGTCTTCACTCTTTCCTAACAACCCTAAACATAACCCTAACCGCAACAAGAAGCTCAACCCGAGTTAGACCCGAAAAAACACGTACGGTGCCACTTTCTGCCATCAAAAAGTGCTCTCAGCGGAAGCCTTTGGGTACACCTGAACTCCCTGGGGGAGCCTTTACGCAACCCCACACTCAACAGGACTCTGCGTCTTCACTCTTTCCTAACAACCCTAAACACAACCCTAACCGCAACAAGAAGCTGAACCCGAGTTAGACCCGAAAAAACACGTACGGTGCCACTTTCTGCCATCAAAAAGTGCTCTCAGCGGAAGCCTTTGGGTACACCTGAACTCCCTGGGGGAGCCTTTACGCAACCCCACACTCAACAGGACTCTGCGTCTTCACTCTTTCCTAACAACCCTAAACATAACCCTAACCGCAACAAGAAGCTGAACCCGAGTTAGACCCGAAAAAACACGTACGGTGCCACTTTCTGCCATCCAAAAGTGCTCTCAGCGGAAGCCTTTGGGTACACGTGAACTCCCTGGGGGAGCCTTTACGCAACCCCACACTCAACAGGACTCTGCGTCTTCACTCTTTCCTAACAACCCTAAACATAACCCTAACCGCAACAAGAAGCTCAACCCGAGTTAGACCCGAAAAAACACGTACGGTGCCACTTTCTGCCATCCAAAAGTGCTCTCAGCGGAAGCCTTTGGGTACACCTGAACTCCCTGGGGGAGCCTTTACGCAACCCCACACTCAACAGGACTCTGCGTCTTCACTCTTTCCTAACAACCCTAAACATAACCCTAACCGCAACAAGAAGCTGAACCCGAGTTAGACCCGAAAAAACACGTACGGTGCCACTTTCTGCCATCCAAAAGTGCTCTCAGCGGAAGCCTTTGGGTACACCTGAACTCCCTGGGGGAGCCTTTACGCAACCCCACACTCAACAGGACTCTGCGTCTTCACTCTTTCCTAACAACCCTAAACATAACCCTAACCGCAACAAGAAGCTCAACCCGAGTTAGACCCGAAAAAACACGTACGGTGCCACTTTCTGCCATCAAAAAGTGCTCTCAGCGGAAGCCTTTGGGTACACCTGAACTCCCTGGGGGAGCCTTTACGCAACCCCACACTCAACAGGACTCTGCGTCTTCACTCTTTCCTAACAACCCTAAACATAACCCTAACCGCAACAAGAAGCTGAACCCGAGTTAGACCCGAAAAAACACGTACGGTGCCACTTTCTGCCATCAAAAAGTGCTCTCAGCGGAAGCCTTTGGGTACACCTGAACTCCCTGGGGGAGCCTTTACGCAACCCCACACTCAACAGGACTCTGCATCTTCACTCTTTCCTAACAACCCTAAACATAACCCTAACCGCAACAAGAAGCTGAACCCGAGTTAGACCCGAAAAAACACGTACGGTGCCACTTTCTGCCATCCAAAAGTGCTCTCAGCGGATGCCTTTGGGTACACCTGAACTCCCTGGGGGAGCCTTTACGCAACCCCACACTCAACAGGACTCTGCGTCTTCACTCTTTCCTAACAACCCTAAACATAACCCTAACCGCAAAAAGAAGCTGAACCCGAGTTAGACCCAAAAAAACACGTACGGTGCCACTTTCTGCCATCAAAAAGTGCTCTCAGCGGAAGCCTTTGGGTACACCTGAACTCCCTGGGGGAGCCTTTACGCAACCCCACACTCAACAGGACTCTGCGTCTTCACTCTTTCCTAACAACCCTAAACATAACCCTAACCGCAACAAGAAGCTGAACCCGAGTTAGACCCGAAAAAACACGTACGGTGCCACTTTCTGCCATCAAAAAGTGCTCTCAGCGGAAGCCTTTGGGTACACCTGAACTCCCTGGGGGAGCCTTTACGCAACCCCACACTCAACAGGACTCTGCGTCTTCACTCTTTCCTAACAACCCTAAACATAACCCTAACCGCAACAAGAAGCTGAACCCGAGTTAGACCCGAAAAAACACGTACGGTGCCACTTTCTGCCATCAAAAAGTGCTCTCAGCGGAAGCCTTTGGGTACACCTGAACTCCCTGGGGGAGCCTTTACGCAACCCCACACTCAACAGGACTCTGCGTCTTCACTCTTTCCTAACAACCCTAAACATAACCCTAACCGCAACAAGAAGCTCAACCCGAGTTAGACCCGAAAAAACACGTACGGTGCCACTTTCTGCCATCAAAAAGTGCTCTCAGCGGAAGCCTTTGGGTACACCTGAACTCCCTGGGGGAGCCTTTACGCAACCCCACACTCAACAGGACTCTGCGTCTTCACTCTTTCCTAACAACCCTAAACATAACCCTAACCGCAACAAGAAGCTGAACCCGAGTTAGACCCGAAAAAACACGTACGATGCCACTTTCTGCCATCAAAAAGTGCTCTCAGCGGAAGCCTTTGGGTACACCTGAACTCCCTGGGGGAGCCTTTACGCAACCGCACACTCAACAGGACTCTGCGTCTTCACTCTTTCCTAACAACCCTAAATATAACCCTAACCGCAACAAGAAGCTGAACCCGAGTTAGACCCGAAAAAACACGTACGGTGCCACTTTCTGCCATCAAAAAGTGCTCTCAGCGGAAGCCTTTGGGAACACCTGAACTCCCTGGGGGAGCCTTTACACAACCCCACACTCAACAGGACTCTGCGTCTTCACTCTTTCCTAACAACCCTAAACATAAGCCTAACCGGAACAAGAAGCTCAACCCGAGTTAGACCCGAAAAAACACGTACGGTGCCACTTTCTGCCATCAAAAAGTGCTCTCAGCGGAAGCCTTTGGGTACACCTGAACTCCCTGGGGGAGCCTTTACGCAACCCCACACTCAACAGGACTCTGCGTCTTCACTCTTTCCTAACAACCCTAAACATAACCCTAACCGCAACAAGAAGCTGAACCCGAGTTAGACCCGAAAAAACACGTACGGTGCCACTTTCTGCCATCAAAAAGTGCTCTCAGCGGAAGCCTTTGGGTACACCTGAACTCCCTGGGGGAGCCTTTACGCAACCCCACACTCAACAGGACTCTGCGTCTTCACTCTTTCCTAACAACCCTAAACATAACCCTAACCGCAACAAGAAGCTGAACCCGAGTTAGACCCGAAAAAACACGTACGGTGCCACTTTCTGCCATCAAAAAGTGCTCTCAGCGGAAGCCTTTGGGTACACCTGAACTCCCTGGGGGAGCCTTTACGCAACCCCGCACTCAACAGGACTCTGCGTCTTCACTCTTTCCTAACAACCCTAAACATAACCCTAACCGCAACAAGAAGCTGAACCCGAGTTAGACCCGAAAAAACACGTACGGTGCCACTTTCTGCCATCAAAAAGTGCTCTCAGCGGAAGCCTTTGGGTACACCTGAACTCCCTGGGGGAGCCTTTACGCAACCCCACACTCAACAGGACTCTGCGTCTTCACTCTTTCCTAACAACCCTAAACATAACCCTAACCGCAACAAGAAGCTGAACCCGAGTTAGACCCGAAAAAACACGTACGGTGCCACTTTCTGCCATCCAAAAGTGCTCTCAGCGGAAGCCTTTGGGTACACCTGAACTCCCTGGGGGAGCCTTTACGCAACCCCACACTCAACAGGACTCTGCGTCTTCACTCTTTCCTAACAACCCTAAACATAACCCTAACCGCAACAAGAAGCTGAACCCGAGTTAGACCCGAAAAAACACGTACGATGCCACTTTCTGCCATCAAAAAGTGCTCTCAGCGGAAGCCTTTGGGTACACCTGAACTCCCTGGGGGAGCCTTTACGCAACCGCACACTCAACAGGACTCTGCGTCTTCACTCTTTCCTAACAACCCTAAACATAACCCTAACCGCAACAAGAAGCTGAACCCGAGTTAGACCCGAAAAAACACGTACGGTGCCACTTTCTGCCATCAAAAAGTGCTCTCAGCGGAAGCCTTTGGGTACACGTGAACTCCCTGGGGGAGCCTTTACGCAACCCCACACTCAACAGGACTCTGCGTCTTCACTCTTTCCTAACAACCCTAAACATAACCCTAACCGCAACAAGAAGCTGAACCCGAGTTAGACCCGAAAAAACACGTACGGTGCCACTTTCTGCCATCAAAAAGTGCTCTCAGCGGAAGCCTTTGGGTACACCTGAACTCCCTGGGGGAGCCTTTACGCAACCCCGCACTCAACAGGACTCTGCGTCTTCACTCTTTCCTAACAACCCTAAACATAACCCTAACCGCAACAAGAAGCTGAACCCGAGTTAGACCCGAAAAAACACGTACGGTGCCACTTTCTGCCATCAAAAAGTGCTCTCAGCGGAAGCCTTTGGGTACACCTGAACTCCCTGGGGGAGCCTTTACGCAACCCCACACTCAACAGGACTCTGCGTCTTCACTCTTTCCTAACAACCCTAAACATAACACTAACCGCAACAAGAAGCTGAACCCGAGTTAGACCCGAAAAAACACGTACGGTGCCACTTTCTGCCATCAAAAAGTGCTCTCAGCGGAAGCCTTTGGGTACACCTGAACTCCCTGGGGGAGCCTTTACGCAACCCCACACTCAACAGGACTCTGCGTCTTCACTCTTTCCTAACAACCCTAAACATAACCCTAACCGCAACAAGAAGCTGAACCCGAGTTAGACCCGAAAAAACACGTACGGTGCCACTTTCTGCCATCAAAAAGTGCTCTCAGCGGAAGCCTTTGGGTACACCTGAACTCCCTGGGGGAGCCTTTACGCAACCCCACACTCAACAGGACTCTGCGTCTTCACTCTTTCCTAACAACCCTAAACATAACCCTAACCGCAACAAGAAGCTCAACCCGAGTTAGACCCGAAAAAACACGTACGATGCCACTTTCTGCCATCAAAAAGTGCTCTCAGCGGAAGCCTTTGGGTACACCTGAACTCCCTGGGGGAGCCTTTACGCAACCGCACACTCAACAGGACTCTGCGTCTTCACTCTTTCCTAACAACCCTAAATATAACCCTAACCGCAACAAGAAGCTGAACCCGAGTTAGACCCGAAAAAACACGTACGGTGCCACTTTCTGCCATCAAAAAGTGCTCTCAGCGGAAGCCTTTGGGAACACCTGAACTCCCTGGGGGAGCCTTTACACAACCCCACACTCAACAGGACTCTGCGTCTTCACTCTTTCCTAACAACCCTAAACATAAGCCTAACCGGAACAAGAAGCTCAACCCGAGTTAGACCCGAAAAAACACGTACGGTGCCACTTTCTGCCATCAAAAAGTGCTCTCAGCGGAAGCCTTTGGGTACACCTGAACTCCCTGGGGGAGCCTTTACGCAACCCCACACTCAACAGGACTCTGCGTCTTCACTCTTTCCTAACAACCCTAAACATAACCCTAACCGCAACAAGAAGCTGAACCCGAGTTAGACCCGAAAAAACACGTACGGTGCCACTTTCTGCCATCAAAAAGTGCTCTCAGCGGAAGCCTTTGGGTACACCTGAACTCCCTGGGGGAGCCTTTACGCAACCCCACACTCAACAGGACTCTGCGTCTTCACTCTTTCCTAACAACCCTAAACATAACCCTAACCGCAACAAGAAGCTGAACCCGAGTTAGACCCGAAAAAACACGTACGGTGCCACTTTCTGCCATCAAAAAGTGCTCTCAGCGGAAGCCTTTGGGTACACCTGAACTCCCTGGGGGAGCCTTTACGCAACCCCACACTCAACAGGACTCTGCGTCTTCACTCTTTCCTAACAACCCTAAACATAACCCTAACCGCAACAAGAAGCTGAACCCGAGTTAGACCCGAAAAAACACGTACGATGCCACTTTCTGCCATCAAAAAGTGCTCTCAGCGGAAGCCTTTGGGTACACCTGAACTCCCTGGGGGAGCCTTTACGCAACCGCACACTCAACAGGACTCTGCGTCTTCACTCTTTCCTAACAACCCTAAATATAACCCTAACCGCAACAAGAAGCTGAACCCGAGTTAGACCCGAAAAAACACGTACGGTGCCACTTTCTGCCATCAAAAAGTGCTCTCAGCGGAAGCCTTTGGGAACACCTGAACTCCCTGGGGGAGCCTTTACACAACCCCACACTCAACAGGACTCTGCGTCTTCACTCTTTCCTAACAACCCTAAACATAAGCCTAACCGGAACAAGAAGCTCAACCCGAGTTAGACCCGAAAAAACACGTACGGTGCCACTTTCTGCCATCAAAAAGTGCTCTCAGCGGAAGCCTTTGGGTACACCTGAACTCCCTGGGGGAGCCTTTACGCAACCCCACACTCAACAGGACTCTGCGTCTTCACTCTTTCCTAACAACCCTAAACATAACCCTAACCGCAACAAGAAGCTGAACCCGAGTTAGACCCGAAAAAACACGTACGGTGCCACTTTCTGCCATCAAAAAGTGCTCTCAGCGGAAGCCTTTGGGTACACCTGAACTCCCTGGGGGAGCCTTTACGCAACCCCACACTCAACAGGACTCTGCGTCTTCACTCTTTCCTAACAACCCTAAACATAACCCTAACCGCAACAAGAAGCTCAACCCGAGTTAGACCCGAAAAAACACGTACGGTGCCACTTTCTGCCATCAAAAAGTGCTCTCAGCGGAAGCCTTTGGGTACACCTGAACTCCCTGGGGGAGCCTTTACGCAACCCCACACTCAACAGGACTCTGCGTCTTCACTCTTTCCTAACAACCCTAAACATAACCCTAACCGCAACAAGAAGCTGAACCCGAGTTAGACCCGAAAAAACACGTACGGTGCCACTTTCTGCCATCAAAAAGTGCTCTCAGCGGAAGCCTTTGGGTACACCTGAACTCCCTGGGGGAGCCTTTACGCAACCCCACACTCAACAGGACTCTGCGTCTTCACTCTTTCCTAACAACCCTAAACATAACCCTAACCGCAACAAGAAGCTGAACCCGAGTTAGACCCGAAAAAACACGTACGGTGCCACTTTCTGCCATCAAAAAGTGCTCTCAGCGGAAGCCTTTGGGTACACCTGAACTCCCTGGGGGAGCCTTTACGCAACCCCACACTCAACAGGACTCTGCGTCTTCGCTCTTTCCTAACAACCCTAAACATAAGCCTAACCGGAACAAGAAGCTGAACCCGAGTTAGACCCGAAAAAACACGTACGGTGCCACTTTCTGCCATCAAAAAGTGCTCTCAGCGGAAGCCTTTGGGTACACCTGAACTCCCTGGGGGAGCCTTTACGCAGCCCCACACTCAACAGGACTCTGCGTCTTCACTCTTTCCTAACAACCCTAAACATAACCCTAACCGCAACAAGAAGCTGAACCCGAGTTAGACCCGAAAAAACACGTACGGTGCCACTTTCTGCCATCAAAAAGTGCTCTCAGCGGAAGCCTTTGGGTACACCTGAACTCCCTGGGGGAGCCTTTACGCAACCCCACACTCAACAGGACTCTGAGTCTTCACTCTTTCCTAACAACCCTAAACATAACCCTAACCGCAACAAGAAGCTGAACCCGAGTTAGACCCGAAAAAACACGTACGGTGCCACTTTCTGCCATCAAAAAGTGCTCTCAGCGGAAGCCTTTGGGTACACCTGAACTCCCTGGGGGAGCCTTTACGCAACCCCACACTCAACAGGACTCTGCGTCTTCACTCTTTCCTAACAACCCTAAACATAACCCTAACCGCAACAAGAAGCTGAACCCGAGTTAGACCCGAAAAAACACGTACGGTGCCACTTTCTGCCATCAAAAAGTGCTCTCAGCGGAAGCCTTTGGGTACACCTGAACTCCCTGGGGGAGCCTTTACGCAACCCCACACTCAACAGGACTCTGCGTCTTCACTCTTTCCTAACAACCCTAAACATAACCCTAACCGCAACAAGAAGCTGAACCCGAGTTAGACCCGAAAAAACACGTACGGTGCCACTTTCTGCCATCAAAAAGTGCTCTCAGCGGAAGCCTTTGGGTACACCTGAACTCCCTGGGGGAGCCTTTACGCAACCCCACACTCAACAGGACTCTGCGTCTTCGCTCTTTCCTAACAACCCTAAACATAACCCTAACCGCAACAAGAAGCTGAACCCGAGTTAGACCCGAAAAAACACGTACGGTGCCACTTTCTGCCATCAAAAAGTGCTCTCAGCGGAAGCCTTTGGGTACACGTGAACTCCCTGGGGGAGCCTTTACGCAACCCCACACTCAACAGGACTCTGCGTCTTCACTCTTTCCTAACAACCCTAAACATAACCCTAACCGCAACAAGAAGCTGAACCCGAGTTAGACCCGAAAAAACACGTACGGTGCCACTTTCTGCCATCAAAAAGTGCTCTCAGCGGAAGCCTTTGGGTACACCTGAACTCCCTGGGGGAGCCTTTACGCAACCCCACACTCAACAGGACTCTGCGTCTTCACTCTTTCCTAACAACCCTAAACATAACCCTAACCGCAACAAGAAGCTGAACCCGAGTTAGACCCGAAAAAACACGTACGGTGCCACTTTCTGCCATCAAAAAGTGCTCTCAGCGGAAGCCTTTGGGTACACGTGAACTCCCTGGGGGAGCCTTTACGCAACCCCACACTCAACAGGACTCTGCGTCTTCACTCTTTCCTAACAACCCTAAACATAACCCTAACCGCAACAAGAAGCTGAACCCGAGTTAGACCCGAAAAAACACGTACGGTGCCACTTTCTGCCATCAAAAAGTGCTCTCAGCGGAAGCCTTTGGGTACACCTGAACTCCCTGGGGGAGCCTTTACGCAACCCCACACTCAACAGGACTCTGCGTCTTCACTCTTTCCTAACAACCCTAAACATAACCCTAACCGCAACAAGAAGCTGAACCCGAGTTAGACCCGAAAAAACACGTACGGTGCCACTTTCTGCCATCAAAAAGTGCTCTCAGCGGAAGCCTTTGGGTACACCTGAACTCCCTGGGGGAGCCTTTACGCAACCCCACACTCAACAGGACTCTGCGTCTTCACTCTTTCCTAACAACCCTAAACATAACCCTAACCGCAACAAGAAGCTGAACCCGAGTTAGACCCGAAAAAACACGTACGGTGCCACTTTCTGCCATCAAAAAGTGCTCTCAGCGGAAGCCTTTGGGTACACCTGAACTCCCTGGGGGAGCCTTTACGCAACCCCACACTCAACAGGACTCTGCGTCTTCACTCTTTCCTAACAACCCTAAACATAACCCTAACCGCAACAAGAAGCTGAACCCGAGTTAGACCCGAAAAAACACGTACGATGCCACTTTCTGCCATCAAAAAGTGCTCTCAGCGGAAGCCTTTGGGTACACCTGAACTCCCTGGGGGAGCCTTTACGCAACCGCACACTCAACAGGACTCTGCGTCTTCACTCTTTCCTAACAACCCTAAACATAACCCTAACCGCAACAAGAAGCTGAACCCGAGTTAGACCCGAAAAAACACGTACGGTGCCACTTTCTGCCATCAAAAAGTGCTCTCAGCGGAAGCCTTTGGGTACACCTGAACTCCCTGGGGGAGCCTTTACGCAACCCCACACTCAACAGGACTCTGCGTCTTCACTCTTTCCTAACAACCCTAAACATAACCCTAACCGCAACAAGAAGCTGAACCCGAGTTAGACCCGAAAAAACACGTACGGTGACACTTTCTGCCATCAAAAAGTGCTCTCAGCGGAAGCCTTTGGGTACACCTGAACTCCCTGGGGGAGCCTTTACGCAACCCCGCACTCAACAGGACTCTGCGTCTTCACTCTTTCCTAACAACCCTAAACATAACCCTAACCGCAACAAGAAGCTGAACCCGAGTTAGACCCGAAAAAACACGTACGGTGCCACTTTCTGCCATCAAAAAGTGCTCTCAGCGGAAGCCTTTGGGTACACCTGAACTCCCTGGGGGAGCCTTTACGCAACCCCACACTCAACAGGACTCTGCGTCTTCACTCTTTCCTAACAACCCTAAACATAACCCTAACCGCAACAAGAAGCTGAACCCGAGTTAGACCCGAAAAAACACGTACGGTGCCACTTTCTGCCATCAAAAAGTGCTCTCAGCGGAAGCCTTTGGGTACACCTGAACTCCCTGGGGGAGCCTTTACGCAACCCCACACTCAACAGGACTCTGCGTCTTCACTCTTTCCTAACAACCCTAAACATAACCCTAACCGCAACAAGAAGCTGAACCCGAGTTAGACCCGAAAAAACACGTACGGTGCCACTTTCTGCCATCAAAAAGTGCTCTCAGCGGAAGCCTTTGGGTACACCTGAACTCCCTGGGGGAGCCTTTACGCAACCCCACACTCAACAGGACTCTGCGTCTTCACTCTTTCCTAACAACCCTAAACATAACCCTAACCGCAACAAGAAGCTGAACCCGAGTTAGACCCGAAAAAACACGTACGGTGCCACTTTCTGCCATCAAAAAGTGCTCTCAGCGGAAGCCTTTGGGTACACCTGAACTCCCTGGGGGAGCCTTTACGCAACCCCACACTCAACAGGACTCTGCGTCTTCACTCTTTCCTAACAACCCTAAACATAACCCTAACCGCAACAAGAAGCTGAACCCGAGTTAGACCCGAAAAAACACGTACGGTGCCACTTTCTGCCATCAAAAAGTGCTCTCAGCGGAAGCCTTTGGGAACACCTGAACTCCCTGGGGGAGCCTTTACACAACCCCACACTCAACAGGACTCTGCGTCTTCACTCTTTCCTAACAACCCTAAACATAAGCCTAACCGCAACAAGAAGCTGAACCCGAGTTAGACCCGAAAAAACACGTACGGTGCCACTTTCTGCCATCAAAAAGTGCTCTCAGCGGAAGCCTTTGGGTACACCTGAACTCCCTGGGGGAGCCTTTACGCAACCCCACACTCAACAGGACTCTGCGTCTTCACTCTTTCCTAACAACCCTAAACATAACCCTAACCGCAACAAGAAGCTGAACCCGAGTTAGACCCGAAAAAACACGTACGGTGCCACTTTCTGCCATCAAAAAGTGCTCTCAGCGGAAGCCTTTGGGTACACCTGAACTCCCTGGGGGAGCCTTTACGCAACCCCACACTCAACAGGACTCTGCGTCTTCACTCTTTCCTAACAACCCTAAACATAACCCTAACCGCAACAAGAAGCTCAACCCGAGTTAGACCCGAAAAAACACGTACGGTGCCACTTTCTGCCATCAAAAAGTGCTCTCAGCGGAAGCCTTTGGGTACACCTGAACTCCCTGGGGGAGCCTTTACGCAACCCCACACTCAACAGGACTCTGCGTCTTCACTCTTTCCTAACAACCCTAAACATAACCCTAACCGCAACAAGAAGCTGAACCCGAGTTAGACCCGAAAAAACACGTACGGTGCCACTTTCTGCCATCCAAAAGTGCTCTCAGCGGAAGCCTTTGGGTACACCTGAACTCCCTGGGGGAGCCTTTACGCAACCCCACACTCAACAGGACTCTGCGTCTTCACTCTTTCCTAACAACCCTAAACATAACCCTAACCGCAACAAGAAGCTGAACCCGAGTTAGACCCGAAAAAACACGTACGGTGCCACTTTCTGCCATCAAAAAGTGCTCTCAGCGGAAGCCTTTGGGTACACCTGAACTCCCTGGGGGAGCCTTTACGCAACCCCACACTCAACAGGACTCTGCGTCTTCACTCTTTCCTAACAACCCTAAACATAACCCTAACCGCAACAAGAAGCTCAACCCGAGTTAGACCCGAAAAAACACGTACGGTGCCACTTTCTGCCATCAAAAAGTGCTCTCAGCGGAAGCCTTTGGGTACACCTGAACTCCCTGGGGGAGCCTTTACGCAACCCCACACTCAACAGGACTCTGCGTCTTCACTCTTTCCTAACAACCCTAAACATAACCCTAACCGCAACAAGAAGCTGAACCCGAGTTAGACCCGAAAAAACACGTACGGTGCCACTTTCTGCCATCAAAAAGTGCTCTCAGCGGAAGCCTTTGGGTACACCTGAACTCCCTGGGGGAGCCTTTACGCAACCCCACACTCAACAGGACTCTGCGTCTTCACTCTTTCCTAACAACCCTAAACATAACCCTAACCGCAACAAGAAGCTCAACCCGAGTTAGACCCGAAAAAACACGTACGGTGCCACTTTCTGCCATCAAAAAGTGCTCTCAGCGGAAGCCTTTGGGTACACCTGAACTCCCTGGGGGAGCCTTTACGCAACCCCACACTCAACAGGACTCTGCGTCTTCACTCTTTCCTAACAACCCTAAACATAACCCTAACCGCAACAAGAAGCTGAACCCGAGTTAGACCCGAAAAAACACGTACGGTGCCACTTTCTGCCATCAAAAAGTGCTCTCAGCGGAAGCCTTTGGGTACACCTGAACTCCCTGGGGGAGCCTTTACGCAACCCCACACTCAACAGGACTCTGAGTCTTCACTCTTTCCTAACAACCCTAAACATAACCCTAACCGCAACAAGAAGCTGAACCCGAGTTAGACCCGAAAAAACACGTACGGTGCCACTTTCTGCCATCAAAAAGTGCTCTCAGCGGAAGCCTTTGGGTACACCTGAACTCCCTGGGGGAGCCTTTACGCAACCCCACACTCAACAGGACTCTGCGTCTTCACTCTTTCCTAACAACCCTAAACATAACCCTAACCGCAACAAGAAGCTGAACCCGAGTTAGACCCGAAAAAACACGTACGGTGCCACTTTCTGCCATCAAAAAGTGCTCTCAGCGGAAGCCTTTGGGTACACCTGAACTCCCTGGGGGAGCCTTTACGCAACCCCACACTCAACAGGACTCTGCGTCTTCACTCTTTCCTAACAACCCTAAACATAACCCTAACCGCAACAAGAAGCTCAACCCGAGTTAGACCCGAAAAAACACGTACGGTGCCACTTTCTGCCATCAAAAAGTGCTCTCAGCGGAAGCCTTTGGGTACACCTGAACTCCCTGGGGGAGTCTTTACGCAACCCCACACTCAACAGGACTCTGCGTTTTCACTCTTTCCTAACAACCCTAAACATAAGCCTAACCGGAACAAGAAGCTGAACCCGAGTTAGACCCGAAAAAACACGTACGGTGCCACTTTCTGCCATCAAAAAGTGCTCTCAGCGGAAGCCTTTGGGTACACCTGAACTCCCTGGGGGAGCCTTTACGCAACCCCACACTCAACAGGACTCTGCGTCTTCACTCTTTCCTAACAACCCTGAACATAACCCTAACCGCAACAAGAAGCTGAACCCGAGTTAGACCCGAAAAAACACGTACGGTGCCACTTTCTGCCATCAAAAAGTGCTCTCAGCGGAAGCCTTTGGGTACACCTGAACTCCCTGGGGGAGCCTTTACGCAACCCCACACTCAACAGGACTCTGCGTCTTCACTCTTTCCTAACAACCCTAAACATAACCCTAACCGCAACAAGAAGCTCAACCCGAGTTAGACCCGAAAAAACACGTACGGTGCCACTTCCTGCCATCAAAAAGTGCTCTCAGCGGAAGCCTTTGGGTACACCTGAACTCCCTGGGGGAGCCTTTACGCAACCCCACACTCAACAGGACTCTGCGTCTTCACTCTTTCCTAACAACCCTAAACATAACCCTAACCGCAACAAGAAGCTGAACCCGAGTTAGACCCGAAAAAACACGTACGGTGCCACTTTCTGCCATCAAAAAGTGCTCTCAGCGGAAGCCTTTGGGAACACCTGAACTCCCTGGGGGAGCCTTTACACAACCCCACACTCAACAGGACTCTGCGTCTTCACTCTTTCCTAACAACCCTAAACATAAGCCTAACCGCAACAAGAAGCTGAACCCGAGTTAGACCCGAAAAAACACGTACGGTGCCACTTTCTGCCATCAAAAAGTGCTCTCAGCGGAAGCCTTTGGGTACACCTGAACTCCCTGGGGGAGCCTTTACGCAACCCCACACTCAACAGGACTCTGCGTCTTCACTCTTTCCTAACAACCCTAAACATAACCCTAACCGCAACAAGAAGCTCAACCCGAGTTAGACCCGAAAAAACACGTACGGTGCCACTTTCTGCCATCAAAAAGTGCTCTCAGCGGAAGCCTTTGGGTACACCTGAACTCCCTGGGGGAGCCTTTACGCAACCCCACACTCAACAGGACTCTGCGTCTTCACTCTTTCCTAACAACCCTAAACATAACCCTAACCGCAACAAGAAGCTCAACCCGAGTTAGACCCGAAAAAACACGTACGGTGCCACTTTCTGCCATCAAAAAGTGCTCTCAGCGGAAGCCTTTGGGTACACCTGAACTCCCTGGGGGAGCCTTTACGCAACCCCACACTCAACAGGACTCTGCGTCTTCACTCTTTCCTAACAACCCTAAACATAACCCTAACCGCAACAAGAAGCTGAACCCGAGTTAGACCCGAAAAAACACGTACGGTGCCACTTTCTGCCATCCAAAAGTGCTCTCAGCGGAAGCCTTTGGGTACACCTGAACTCCCTGGGGGAGCCTTTACGCAACCCCACACTCAACAGGACTCTGCGTCTTCACTCTTTCCTAACAACCCTAAACATAACCCTAACCGCAACAAGAAGCTGAACCCGAGTTAGACCCGAAAAAACACGTACGGTGCCACTTTCTGCCATCAAAAAGTGCTCTCAGCGGAAGCCTTTGGGTACACCTGAACTCCCTGGGGGAGCCTTTACGCAACCCCACACTCAACAGGACTCTGCGTCTTCACTCTTTCCTAACAACCCTAAACATAACCCTAACCGCAACAAGAAGCTGAACCCGAGTTAGACCCGAAAAAACACGTACGGTGCCACTTTCTGCCATCCAAAAGTGCTCTCAGCGGAAGCCTTTGGGTACACCTGAACTCCCTGGGGGAGCCTTTACGCAACCCCACACTCAACAGGACTCTGCGTCTTCACTCTTTCCTAACAACCCTAAACATAACCCTAACCGCAACAAGAAGCTGAACCCGAGTTAGACCCGAAAAAACACGTACGGTGCCACTTTCTGCCATCAAAAAGTGCTCTCAGCGGAAGCCTTTGGGTACACCTGAACTCCCTGGGGGAGCCTTTACGCAACCCCACACTCAACAGGACTCTGCGTCTTCACTCTTTCCTAACAACCCTAAACATAACCCTAACCGCAACAAGAAGCTCAACCCGAGTTAGACCCGAAAAAACACGTACGGTGCCACTTTCTGCCATCAAAAAGTGCTCTCAGCGGAAGCCTTTGGGTACACCTGAACTCCCTGGGGGAGCCTTTACGCAACCCCACACTCAACAGGACTCTGCGTCTTCACTCTTTCCTAACAACCCTAAACATAACCCTAACCGCAACAAGAAGCTGAACCCGAGTTAGACCCGAAAAAACACGTACGGTGCCACTTTCTGCCATCAAAAAGTGCTCTCAGCGGAAGCCTTTGGGTACACCTGAACTCCCTGGGGGAGCCTTTACGCAACCCCACACTCAACAGGACTCTGAGTCTTCACTCTTTCCTAACAACCCTAAACATAACCCTAACCGCAACAAGAAGCTGAACCCGAGTTAGACCCGAAAAAACACGTACGGTGCCACTTTCTGCCATCAAAAAGTGCTCTCAGCGGAAGCCTTTGGGTACACCTGAACTCCCTGGGGGAGCCTTTACGCAACCCCACACTCAACAGGACTCTGCGTCTTCACTCTTTCCTAACAACCCTAAACATAACCCTAACCGCAACAAGAAGCTGAACCCGAGTTAGACCCGAAAAAACACGTACGGTGCCACTTTCTGCCATCAAAAAGTGCTCTCAGCGGAAGCCTTTGGGTACACCTGAACTCCCTGGGGGAGCCTTTACGCAACCCCACACTCAACAGGACTCTGCGTCTTCACTCTTTCCTAACAACCCTAAACATAACCCTAACCGCAACAAGAAGCTCAACCCGAGTTAGACCCGAAAAAACACGTACGGTGCCACTTTCTGCCATCAAAAAGTGCTCTCAGCGGAAGCCTTTGGGTACACCTGAACTCCCTGGGGGAGTCTTTACGCAACCCCACACTCAACAGGACTCTGCGTTTTCACTCTTTCCTAACAACCCTAAACATAAGCCTAACCGGAACAAGAAGCTGAACCCGAGTTAGACCCGAAAAAACACGTACGGTGCCACTTTCTGCCATCCAAAAGTGCTCTCAGCGGAAGCCTTTGGGTACACCTGAACTCCCTGGGGGAGCCTTTACGCAACCCCACACTCAACAGGACTCTGCGTCTTCACTCTTTCCTAACAACCCTGAACATAACCCTAACCGCAACAAGAAGCTGAACCCGAGTTAGACCCGAAAAAACACGTACGGTGCCACTTTCTGCCATCAAAAAGTGCTCTCAGCGGAAGCCTTTGGGTACACCTGAACTCCCTGGGGGAGCCTTTACGCAACCCCACACTCAACAGGACTCTGCGTCTTCACTCTTTCCTAACAACCCTAAACATAACCCTAACCGCAACAAGAAGCTCAACCCGAGTTAGACCCGAAAAAACACGTACGGTGCCACTTCCTGCCATCAAAAAGTGCTCTCAGCGGAAGCCTTTGGGTACACCTGAACTCCCTGGGGGAGCCTTTACGCAACCCCACACTCAACAGGACTCTGAGTCTTCACTCTTTCCTAACAACCCTAAACATAACCCTAACCGCAACAAGAAGCTGAACCCGAGTTAGACCCGAAAAAACACGTACGGTGCCACTTTCTGCCATCCAAAAGTGCTCTCAGCGGAAGCCTTTGGGTACACCTGAACTCCCTGGGGGAGCCTTTACGCAACCCCACACTCAACAGGACTCTGCGTCTTCACTCTTTCCTAACAACCCTAAACATAACCCTAACCGCAACAAGAAGCTGAACCCGAGTTAGACCCGAAAAAACACGTACGGTGCCACTTTCTGCCATCAAAAAGTGCTCTCAGCGGAAGCCTTTGGGTACACTTGAACTCCCTGGGGGAGCCTTTACGCAACCCCACACTCAACAGGACTCTGCGTCTTCACTCTTTCCTAACAACCCTAAACATAAGCCTAACCGCAACAAGAAGCTGAACCCGAGTTAGACCCGAAAAAACACGTACGGTGCCACTTTCTGCCATCAAAAAGTGCTCTCAGCGGAAGCCTTTGGGAACACCTGAACTCCCTGGGGGAGCCTTTACGCAACCCCACACTCAACAGGACTCTGCGTCTTCACTCTTTCCTAACAACCCTAAACATAACCCTAACCGCAACAAGAAGCTCAACCCGAGTTAGACCCGAAAAAACACGTACGGTGCCACTTTCTGCCATCAAAAAGTGCTCTCAGCGGAAGCCTTTGGGTACACCTGAACTCCCTGGGGGAGCCTTTACGCAACCCCACACTCAACAGGACTCTGCGTCTTCACTCTTTCCTAACAACCCTAAACATAACCCTAACCGCAACAAGAAGCTCAACCCGAGTTAGACCCGAAAAAACACGTACGGTGCCACTTTCTGCCATCAAAAAGTGCTCTCAGCGGAAGCCTTTGGGTACACCTGAACTCCCTGGGGGAGCCTTTACGCAACCCCACACTCAACAGGACTCTGCGTCTTCACTCTTTCCTAACAACCCTAAACATAACCCTAACCGCAACAAGAAGCTGAACCCGAGTTAGACCCGAAAAAACACGTACGGTGCCACTTTCTGCCATCCAAAAGTGCTCTCAGCGGAAGCCTTTGGGTACACCTGAACTCCCTGGGGGAGCCTTTACGCAACCCCACACTCAACAGGACTCTGCGTCTTCACTCTTTCCTAACAACCCTAAACATAACCCTAACCGCAACAAGAAGCTGAACCCGAGTTAGACCCGAAAAAACACGTACGGTGCCACTTTCTGCCATCAAAAAGTGCTCTCAGCGGAAGCCTTTGGGTACACCTGAACTCCCTGGGGGAGCCTTTACGCAACCCCACACTCAACAGGACTCTGCGTCTTCACTCTTTCCTAACAACCCTAAACATAACCCTAACCGCAACAAGAAGCTGAACCCGAGTTAGACCCGAAAAAACACGTACGGTGCCACTTTCTGCCATCCAAAAGTGCTCTCAGCGGAAGCCTTTGGGTACACCTGAACTCCCTGGGGGAGCCTTTACGCAACCCCACACTCAACAGGACTCTGCGTCTTCACTCTTTCCTAACAACCCTAAACATAACCCTAACCGCAACAAGAAGCTGAACCCGAGTTAGACCCGAAAAAACACGTACGGTGCCACTTTCTGCCATCAAAAAGTGCTCTCAGCGGAAGCCTTTGGGTACACCTGAACTCCCTGGGGGAGCCTTTACGCAACCCCACACTCAACAGGACTCTGCGTCTTCACTCTTTCCTAACAACCCTAAACATAACCCTAACCGCAACAAGAAGCTCAACCCGAGTTAGACCCGAAAAAACACGTACGGTGCCACTTTCTGCCATCAAAAAGTGCTCTCAGCGGAAGCCTTTGGGTACACCTGAACTCCCTGGGGGAGCCTTTACGCAACCCCACACTCAACAGGACTCTGCGTCTTCACTCTTTCCTAACAACCCTAAACATAACCCTAACCGCAACAAGAAGCTGAACCCGAGTTAGACCCGAAAAAACACGTACGGTGCCACTTTCTGCCATCAAAAAGTGCTCTCAGCGGAAGCCTTTGGGTACACCTGAACTCCCTGGGGGAGCCTTTACGCAACCCCACACTCAACAGGACTCTGAGTCTTCACTCTTTCCTAACAACCCTAAACATAACCCTAACCGCAACAAGAAGCTGAACCCGAGTTAGACCCGAAAAAACACGTACGGTGCCACTTTCTGCCATCAAAAAGTGCTCTCAGCGGAAGCCTTTGGGTACACCTGAACTCCCTGGGGGAGCCTTTACGCAACCCCACACTCAACAGGACTCTGCGTCTTCACTCTTTCCTAACAACCCTAAACATAACCCTAACCGCAACAAGAAGCTGAACCCGAGTTAGACCCGAAAAAACACGTACGGTGCCACTTTCTGCCATCAAAAAGTGCTCTCAGCGGAAGCCTTTGGGTACACCTGAACTCCCTGGGGGAGCCTTTACGCAACCCCACACTCAACAGGACTCTGCGTCTTCACTCTTTCCTAACAACCCTAAACATAACCCTAACCGCAACAAGAAGCTCAACCCGAGTTAGACCCGAAAAAACACGTACGGTGCCACTTTCTGCCATCAAAAAGTGCTCTCAGCGGAAGCCTTTGGGTACACCTGAACTCCCTGGGGGAGTCTTTACGCAACCCCACACTCAACAGGACTCTGCGTTTTCACTCTTTCCTAACAACCCTAAACATAAGCCTAACCGGAACAAGAAGCTGAACCCGAGTTAGACCCGAAAAAACACGTACGGTGCCACTTTCTGCCATCAAAAAGTGCTCTCAGCGGAAGCCTTTGGGTACACCTGAACTCCCTGGGGGAGCCTTTACGCAACCCCACACTCAACAGGACTCTGCGTCTTCACTCTTTCCTAACAACCCTGAACATAACCCTAACCGCAACAAGAAGCTGAACCCGAGTTAGACCCGAAAAAACACGTACGGTGCCACTTTCTGCCATCAAAAAGTGCTCTCAGCGGAAGCCTTTGGGTACACCTGAACTCCCTGGGGGAGCCTTTACGCAACCCCACACTCAACAGGACTCTGCGTCTTCACTCTTTCCTAACAACCCTAAACATAACCCTAACCGCAACAAGAAGCTCAACCCGAGTTAGACCCGAAAAAACACGTACGGTGCCACTTCCTGCCATCAAAAAGTGCTCTCAGCGGAAGCCTTTGGGTACACCTGAACTCCCTGGGGGAGCCTTTACGCAACCCCACACTCAACAGGACTCTGAGTCTTCACTCTTTCCTAACAACCCTAAACATAACCCTAACCGCAACAAGAAGCTGAACCCGAGTTAGACCCGAAAAAACACGTACGGTGCCACTTTCTGCCATCAAAAAGTGCTCTCAGCGGAAGCCTTTGGGTACACCTGAACTCCCTGGGGGAGCCTTTACGCAACCCCACACTCAACAGGACTCTGCGTCTTCACTCTTTCCTAACAACCCTAAACATAAGCCTAACCGCAACAAGAAGCTGAACCCGAGTTAGACCCGAAAAAACACGTACGGTGCCACTTTCTGCCATCAAAAAGTGCTCTCAGCGGAAGCCTTTGGGAACACCTGAACTCCCTGGGGGAGCCTTTACGCAACCCCACACTCAACAGGACTCTGCGTCTTCACTCTTTCCTAACAACCCTAAACATAACCCTAACCGCAACAAGAAGCTGAACCCGAGTTAGACCCGAAAAAACACGTACGGTGCCACTTTCTGCCATCAAAAAGTGCTCTCAGCGGAAGCCTTTGGGTACACCTGAACTCCCTGGGGGAGCCTTTATGCAACCCCACACTCAACAGGACTCTGCATCTTCACTCTTTCCTAACAACCCTAAACATAACCCTAACCGCAACAAGAAGCTGAACCCGAGTTAGACCCGAAAAAACACGTACGGTGCCACTTTCTGCCATCAAAAAGTGCTCTCAGCGGAAGCCTTTGGGTACACCTGAACTCCCTGGGGGAGCCTTTACGCAACCCCACACTCAACAGGACTCTGCGTCTTCACTCTTTCCTAACAACCCTAAACACAACCCTAACCGCAACAAGAAGCTGAACCCGAGTTAGACCCGAAAAAACACGTACGGTGCCACTTTCTGCCATCAAAAAGTGCTCTCAGCGGAAGCCTTTGGGTACACGTGAACTCCCTGGGGGAGCCTTTACGCAACCCCACACTCAACAGGACTCTGCGTCTTCACTCTTTCCTAACAACCCTAAACATAACCCTAACCGCAACAAGAAGCTGAACCCGAGTTAGACCCGAAAAAACACGTACGGTGCCACTTTCTGCCATCCAAAAGTGCTCTCAGCGGAAGCCTTTGGGTACACCTGAACTCCCTGGGGGAGCCTTTACGCAACCCCACACTCAACAGGACTCTGCGTCTTCACTCTTTCCTAACAACCCTAAACATAACCCTAACCGCAACAAGAAGCTGAACCCGAGTTAGACCCGAAAAAACACGTACGGTGCCACTTTCTGCCATCAAAAAGTGCTCTCAGCGGAAGCCTTTGGGTACACCTGAACTCCCTGGGGGAGCCTTTACGCAACCCCACACTCAACAGGACTCTGCGTCTTCACTCTTTCCTAACAACCCTAAACATAACCCTAACCGCAACAAGAAGCTCAACCCGAGTTAGACCCGAAAAAACACGTACGGTGCCACTTTCTGCCATCAAAAAGTGCTCTCAGCGGAAGCCTTTGGGTACACCTGAACTCCCTGGGGGAGCCTTTACGCAACCCCACACTCAACAGGACTCTGCGTCTTCACTCTTTCCTAACAACCCTAAACATAACCCTAACCGCAACAAGAAGCTGAACCCGAGTTAGACCCGAAAAAACACGTACGGTGCCACTTTCTGCCATCCAAAAGTGCTCTCAGCGGAAGCCTTTGGGTACACCTGAACTCCCTGGGGGAGCCTTTACGCAACCCCACACTCAACAGGACTCTGCGTCTTCACTCTTTCCTAACAACCCTAAACATAACCCTAACCGCAACAAGAAGCTCAACCCGAGTTAGACCCGAAAAAACACGTACGGTGCCACTTTCTGCCATCAAAAAGTGCTCTCAGCGGAAGCCTTTGGGTACACCTGAACTCCCTGGGGGAGCCTTTACGCAACCCCACACTCAACAGGACTCTGCGTCTTCACTCTTTCCTAACAACCCTAAACATAACCCTAACCGCAACAAGAAGCTGAACCCGAGTTAGACCCGAAAAAACACGTACGGTGCCACTTTCTGCCATCAAAAAGTGCTCTCAGCGGAAGCCTTTGGGTACACCTGAACTCCCTGGGGGAGCCTTTACGCAACCCCACACTCAACAGGACTCTGCGTCTTCACTCTTTCCTAACAACCCTAAACATAACCCTAACCGCAACAAGAA
>NW_028153722.1:57500-82873 GCF_964211835.1 Anser anser
TTTCTGCCATCAAAAAGTGCTCTCAGCGGAAGCCTTTGGGTACACCTGAACTCCCTGGGGGAGCCTTTACGCAACCCCACACTCAACAGGACTCTGCGTCTTCACTCTTTCCTAACAACCCTAAACATAAGCCTAACCGGAACAAGAAGCTCAACCCGAGTTAGACCCGAAAAAACACGTACGGTGCCACTTTCTGCCATCAAAAAGTGCTCTCAGCGGAAGCCTTTGGGTACACCTGAACTCCCTGGGGGAGCCTTTACGCAACCCCACACTCAACAGGACTCTGCGTCTTCGCTCTTTCCTAACAACCCTAAACATAACCCTAACCGCAACAAGAAGCTCAACCCGAGTTAGACCCGAAAAAACACGTACGGTGCCACTTTCTGCCATCAAAAAGTGATCTCAGCGGAAGCCTTTGGGTACACCTGAACTCCCTGGGGGAGCCTTTACGCAACCCCACACTCAACAGGACTCTGCGTCTTCACTCTTTCCTAACAACCCTAAACATAACCCTAACCGCAACAAGAACCTCAACCCGAGTTAGACCCGAAAAAACACGTATGGTGCCACTTTCTGCCATCAAAAAGTGCTCTCAGCGGAAGCCTTTGGGTACACGTGAACTCCCTGGGGGAGCCTTTACGCAACCCCACACTCAACAGGACTCTGCGTCTTCACTCTTTCCTAACAACCCTAAACATAACCCTAACCGCAACAAGAAGCTGAACCCGAGTTAGACCCGAAAAAACACGTACGGTGCCACTTTCTGCCATCAAAAAGTGCTCTCAGCGGAAGCCTTTGGGTACACCTGAACTCCCTGGGGGAGCCTTTACGCAACCCCACACTCAACAGGACTCTGCGTCTTCACTCTTTCCTAACAACCCTAAACATAACCCTAACCGCAACAAGAAGCTGAACCCGAGTTAGACCCGAAAAAACACGTACGGTGCCACTTTCTGCCATCAAAAAGTGCTCTCAGCGGAAGCCTTTGGGTACACCTGAACTCCCTGGGGGAGCCTTTACGCAACCCCACACTCAACAGGACTCTGCGTCTTCACTCTTTCCTAACAACCCTAAACATAACCCTAACCGCAACAAGAAGCTCAACCCGAGTTAGACCCGAAAAAACACGTACGGTGCCACTTTCTGCCATCAAAAAGTGCTCTCAGCGGAAGCCTTTGGGTACACCTGAACTCCCTGGGGGAGCCTTTACGCAACCCCACACTCAACAGGACTCTGCGTCTTCACTCTTTCCTAACAACCCTAAACATAACCCTAACCGCAACAAGAAGCTGAACCCGAGTTAGACCCGAAAAAACACGTACGGTGCCACTTTCTGCCATCAAAAAGTGCTCTCAGCGGAAGCCTTTGGGTACACCTGAACTCCCTGGGGGAGCCTTTACGCAACCCCACACTCAACAGGACTCTGCGTCTTCGCTCTTTCCTAACAACCCTAAACATAACCCTAACCGCAACAAGAAGCTGAACCTGAGTTAGACCCGAAAAAACACGTACGGTGCCACTTTCTGCCATCAAAAAGTGCTCTCAGCGGAAGCCTTTGGGTACACCTGAACTCCCTGGGGGAGCCTTTACGCAACCCCACACTCAACAGGACTCTGCGTCTTCACTCTTTCCTAACAACCCTAAACATAACCCTAACCGCAACAAGAAGCTGAACCCGAGTTAGACCCGAAAAAACACGTACGGTGCCACTTTCTGCCATCAAAAAGTGCTCTCAGCGGAAGCCTTTGGGTACACCTGAACTCCCTGGGGGAGCCTTTACGCAACCCCACACTCAACAGGACTCTGCGTCTTCACTCTTTCCTAACAACCCTAAACATAACCCTAACCGCAACAAGAAGCTGAACCCGAGTTAGACCCGAAAAAACACGTACGGTGCCACTTTCTGCCATCAAAAAGTGCTCTCAGCGGAAGCCTTTGGGTACACCTGAACTCCCTGGGGGAGCCTTTACGCAACCCCACACTCAACAGGACTCTGCGTCTTCACTCTTTCCTAACAACCCTAAACATAACCCTAACCGCAACAAGAAGCTCAACCCGAGTTAGACCCGAAAAAACACGTACGGTGCCACTTTCTGCCATCAAAAAGTGCTCTCAGCGGAAGCCTTTGGGTACACCTGAACTCCCTGGGGGAGCCTTTACGCAACCCCACACTCAACAGGACTCTGCGTCTTCACTCTTTCCTAACAACCCTAAACATAACCCTAACCGCAACAAGAAGCTGAACCCGAGTTAGACCCGAAAAAACACGTACGGTGCCACTTTCTGCCATCAAAAAGTGCTCTCAGCGGAAGCCTTTGGGTACACCTGAACTCCCTGGGGGAGCCTTTACGCAACCCCACACTCAACAGGACTCTGCGTCTTCACTCTTTCCTAACAACCCTAAACATAACCCTAACCGCAACAAGAAGCTGAACCCGAGTTAGACCCGAAAAAACACGTACGGTGCCACTTTCTGCCATCAAAAAGTGCTCTCAGCGGAAGCCTTTGGGTACACCTGAACTCCCTGGGGGAGCCTTTACGCAACCCCACACTCAACAGGACTCTGCGTCTTCACTCTTTCCTAACAACCCTAAACATAACCCTAACCGCAACAAGAAGCTGAACCCGAGTTAGACCCGAAAAAACACGTACGGTGCCACTTTCTGCCATCAAAAAGTGCTCTCAGCGGAAGCCTTTGGGTACACCTGAACTCCCTGGGGGAGCCTTTACGCAACCCCACACTCAACAGGACTCTGCGTCTTCGCTCTTTCCTAACAACCCTAAACATAACCCTAACCGCAACAAGAAGCTGAACCCGAGTTAGACCCGAAAAAACACGTACGGTGCCACTTTCTGCCATCAAAAAGTGCTCTCAGCGGAAGCCTTTGGGTACACCTGAACTCCCTGGGGGAGCCTTTACGCAACCCCACACTCAACAGGACTCTGCGTCTTCACTCTTTCCTAACAACCCTAAACATAACCCTAACCGCAACAAGAAGCTGAACCCGAGTTAGACCCGAAAAAACACGTACGGTGCCACTTTCTGCCATCAAAAAGTGCTCTCAGCGGAAGCCTTTGGGTACACCTGAACTCCCTGGGGGAGCCTTTACGCAACCCCACACTCAACAGGACTCTGCGTCTTCACTCTTTCCTAAGAACCCTAAACATAACCCTAACCGCAACAAGAAGCTGAACCCGAGTTAGACCCGAAAAAACACGTACGGTGCCACTTTCTGCCATCAAAAAGTGCTCTCAGCGGAAGCCTTTGGGTACACCTGAACTCCCTGGGGGAGCCTTTACGCAACCCCACACTCAACAGGACTCTGCGTCTTCACTCTTTCCTAACAACCCTAAACATAACCCTAACCGCAACAAGAAGCTCAACCCGAGTTAGACCCGAAAAAACACGTACGGTGCCACTTTCTGCCATCAAAAAGTGCTCTCAGCGGAAGCCTTTGGGTACACCTGAACTCCCTGGGGGAGCCTTTACGCAACCCCACACTCAACAGGACTCTGCGTCTTCACTCTTTCCTAACAACCCTAAACATAACCCTAACCGCAACAAGAAGCTCAACCCGAGTTAGACCCGAAAAAACACGTACGGTGCCACTTTCTGCCATCAAAAAGTGCTCTCAGCGGAAGCCTTTGGGTACACGTGAACTCCCTGGGGGAGCCTTTACGCAACCCCACACTCAACAGGACTCTGCGTCTTCGCTCTTTCCTAACAACCCTAAACATAACCCTAACCGCAACAAGAAGCTGAACCCGAGTTAGACCCGAAAAAACACGTACGATGACACTTTCTGCCATCAAAAAGTGCTCTCAGCGGAAGCCTTTGGGTACACCTGAACTCCCTGGGGGAGCCTTTACGCAACCCCACACTCAACAGGACTCTGCGTCTTCACTCTTTCCTAACAACCCTAAACATAACCCTAACCGCAACAAGAAGCTGAACCCGAGTTAGACCCGAAAAAACACGTACGGTGCCACTTTCTGCCATCAAAAAGTGCTCTCAGCGGAAGCCTTTGGGTACACCTGAACTCCCTGGGGGAGCCTTTACGCAACCCCACACTCAACAGGACTCTGCGTCTTCACTCTTTCCTAACAACCCTAAACATAACCCTAACCGCAACAAGAAGCTGAACCCGAGTTAGACCCGAAAAAACACGTACGGTGCCACTTTCTGCCATCAAAAAGTGCTCTCAGCGGAAGCCTTTGGGTACACCTGAACTCCCTGGGGGAGCCTTTACGCAACCCCACACTCAACAGGACTCTGCGTCTTCACTCTTTCCTAACAACCCTAAACATAACCCTAACCGCAACAAGAAGCTGAACCCGAGTTAGACCCGAAAAAACACGTACGGTGCCACTTTCTGCCATCAAAAAGTGCTCTCAGCGGAAGCCTTTGGGTACACCTGAACTCCCTGGGGGAGCCTTTACGCAACCCCACACTCAACAGGACTCTGCGTCTTCACTCTTTCCTAACAACCCTAAACATAACCCTAACCGCAACAAGAAGCTGAACCCGAGTTAGACCCGAAAAAACACGTACGGTGCCACTTTCTGCCATCCAAAAGTGCTCTCAGCGGAAGCCTTTGGGTACACCTGAACTCCCTGGGGGAGCCTTTACGCAACCCCACACTCAACAGGACTCTGCGTCTTCGCTCTTTCCTAACAACCCTAAACATAACCCTAACCGCAACAAGAAGCTGAACCCGAGTTAGACCCGAAAAAACACGTACGGTGCCACTTTCTGCCATCAAAAAGTGCTCTCAGCGGAAGCCTTTGGGTACACCTGAACTCCCTGGGGGAGCCTTTACGCAACCCCACACTCAACAGGACTCTGCGTCTTCACTCTTTCCTAACAACCCTAAACATAACCCTAACCGCAACAAGAAGCTGAACCCGAGTTAGACCCGAAAAAACACGTACGGTGCCACTTTCTGCCATCAAAAAGTGCTCTCAGCGGAAGCCTTTGGGTACACCTGAACTCCCTGGGGGAGCCTTTACGCAACCCCACACTCAACAGGACTCTGCGTCTTCACTCTTTCCTAACAACCCTAAACATAACCCTAACCGCAACAAGAAGCTCAACCCGAGTTAGACCCGAAAAAACACGTACGGTGCCACTTTCTGCCATCAAAAAGTGCTCTCAGCGGAAGCCTTTGGGTACACCTGAACTCCCTGGGGGAGCCTTTACGCAACCCCACACTCAACAGGACTCTGCGTCTTCACTCTTTCCTAACAACCCTAAACATAACCCTAACCGCAACAAGAAGCTGAACCCGAGTTAGACCCGAAAAAACACGTACGGTGCCACTTTCTGCCATCAAAAAGTGCTCTCAGCGGAAGCCTTTGGGTACACCTGAACTCCCTGGGGGAGCCTTTACGCAACCCCACACTCAACAGGACTCTGCGTCTTCACTCTTTCCTAACAACCCTAAACATAACCCTAACCGCAACAAGAAGCTGAACCCGAGTTAGACCCGAAAAAACACGTACGGTGCCACTTTCTGCCATCAAAAAGTGCTCTCAGCGGAAGCCTTTGGGTACACCTGAACTCCCTGGGGGAGCCTTTACGCAACCCCACACTCAACAGGACTCTGCGTCTTCACTCTTTCCTAACAACCCTAAACATAACCCTAACCGCAACAAGAAGCTCAACCCGAGTTAGACCCGAAAAAACACGTACGGTGCCACTTTCTGCCATCAAAAAGTGCTCTCAGCGGAAGCCTTTGGGTACACGTGAACTCCCTGGGGGAGCCTTTATGCAACCCCACACTCAACAGGACTCTGCGTCTTCGCTCTTTCCTAACAACCCTAAACATAACCCTAACCGCAACAAGAAGCTGAACCCGAGTTAGACCCGAAAAAACACGTACGATGACACTTTCTGCCATCAAAAAGTGCTCTCAGCGGAAGCCTTTGGGTACACCTGAACTCCCTGGGGGAGCCTTTACGCAACCCCACACTCAACAGGACTCTGCGTCTTCACTCTTTCCTAACAACCCTAAACATAACCCTAACCGCAACAAGAAGCTGAACCCGAGTTAGACCCGAAAAAACACGTACGGTGCCACTTTCTGCCATCAAAAAGTGCTCTCAGCGGAAGCCTTTGGGTACACCTGAACTCCCTGGGGGAGCCTTTACGCAACCCCACACTCAACAGGACTCTGCGTCTTCACTCTTTCCTAACAACCCTAAACATAACCCTAACCGCAACAAGAAGCTGAACCCGAGTTAGACCCGAAAAAACACGTACGGTGCCACTTTCTGCCATCAAAAAGTGCTCTCAGCGGAAGCCTTTGGGTACACCTGAACTCCCTGGGGGAGCCTTTACGCAACCCCACACTCAACAGGACTCTGCGTCTTCACTCTTTCCTAACAACCCTAAACATAACCCTAACCGCAACAAGAAGCTGAACCCGAGTTAGACCCGAAAAAACACGTACGGTGCCACTTTCTGCCATCAAAAAGTGCTCTCAGCGGAAGCCTTTGGGTACACGTGAACTCCCTGGGGGAGCCTTTATGCAACCCCACACTCAACAGGACTCTGCGTCTTCGCTCTTTCCTAACAACCCTAAACATAACCCTAACCGCAACAAGAAGCTGAACCCGAGTTAGACCCGAAAAAACACGTACGATGACACTTTCTGCCATCAAAAAGTGCTCTCAGCGGAAGCCTTTGGGTACACCTGAACTCCCTGGGGGAGCCTTTACGCAACCCCACACTCAACAGGACTCTGCGTCTTCACTCTTTCCTAACAACCCTAAACATAACCCTAACCGCAACAAGAAGCTGAACCCGAGTTAGACCCGAAAAAACACGTACGGTGCCACTTTCTGCCATCAAAAAGTGCTCTCAGCGGAAGCCTTTGGGTACACCTGAACTCCCTGGGGGAGCCTTTACGCAACCCCACACTCAACAGGACTCTGCGTCTTCACTCTTTCCTAACAACCCTAAACATAACCCTAACCGCAACAAGAAGCTGAACCCGAGTTAGACCCGAAAAAACACGTACGGTGCCACTTTCTGCCATCAAAAAGTGCTCTCAGCGGAAGCCTTTGGGTACACCTGAACTCCCTGGGGGAGCCTTTACGCAACCCCACACTCAACAGGACTCTGCGTCTTCACTCTTTCCTAACAACCCTAAACATAACCCTAACCGCAACAAGAAGCTGAACCCGAGTTAGACCCGAAAAAACACGTACGGTGCCACTTTCTGCCATCAAAAAGTGCTCTCAGCGGAAGCCTTTGGGTACACCTGAACTCCCTGGGGGAGCCTTTACGCAACCCCACACTCAACAGGACTCTGCGTCTTCACTCTTTCCTAACAACCCTAAACATAACCCTAACCGCAACAAGAAGCTGAACCCGAGTTAGACCCGAAAAAACACGTACGGTGCCACTTTCTGCCATCAAAAAGTGCTCTCAGCGGAAGCCTTTGGGTACACCTGAACTCCCTGGGGGAGCCTTTACGCAACCCCACACTCAACAGGACTCTGCGTCTTCACTCTTTCCTAACAACCCTAACATAACCCTAACCGCAACAAGAAGCTGAACCCGAGTTAGACCCGAAAAAACACGTACGGTGCCACTTTCTGCCATCCAAAAGTGCTCTCAGCGGAAGCCTTTGGGTACACCTGAACTCCCTGGGGGAGCCTTTACGCAACCCCACACTCAACAGGACTCTGCGTCTTCGCTCTTTCCTAACAACCCTAAACATAACCCTAACCGCAACAAGAAGCTGAACCCGAGTTAGACCCGAAAAAACACGTACGGTGCCACTTTCTGCCATCAAAAAGTGCTCTCAGCGGAAGCCTTTGGGTACACCTGAACTCCCTGGGGGAGCCTTTACGCAACCCCACACTCAACAGGACTCTGCGTCTTCACTCTTTCCTAACAACCCTAAACATAACCCTAACCGCAACAAGAAGCTGAACCCGAGTTAGACCCGAAAAAACACGTACGGTGCCACTTTCTGCCATCCAAAAGTGCTCTCAGCGGAAGCCTTTGGGTACACCTGAACTCCCTGGGGGAGCCTTTACGCAACCCCACACTCAACAGGACTCTGCGTCTTCACTCTTTCCTAACAACCCTAAACATAACCCTAACCGCAACAAGAAGCTGAACCCGAGTTAGACCCGAAAAAACACGTACGGTGCCACTTTCTGCCATCAAAAAGTGCTCTCAGCGGAAGCCTTTGGGTACACCTGAACTCCCTGGGGGAGCCTTTACGCAACCCCACACTCAACAGGACTCTGCGTCTTCACTCTTTCCTAACAACCCTAAACATAACCCTAACCGCAACAAGAAGCTCAACCCGAGTTAGACCCGAAAAAACACGTACGGTGCCACTTTCTGCCATCAAAAAGTGCTCTCAGCGGAAGCCTTTGGGTACACCTGAACTCCCTGGGGGAGCCTTTACGCAACCCCACACTCAACAGGACTCTGCGTCTTCACTCTTTCCTAACAACCCTAAACATAACCCTAACCGCAACAAGAAGCTGAACCCGAGTTAGACCCGAAAAAACACGTACGATGCCACTTTCTGCCATCAAAAAGTGCTCTCAGCGGAAGCCTTTGGGTACACCTGAACTCCCTGGGGGAGCCTTTACGCAACCCCACACTCAACAGGACTCTGCGTCTTCACTCTTTCCTAACAACCCTAAACATAACCCTAACTGCAACAAGAAGCTGAACCCGAGTTAGACCCGAAAAAACACGTACGGTGCCACTTTCTGCCATCAAAAAGTGCTCTCAGCGGAAGCCTTTGGGTACACCTGAACTCCCTGGGGGAGCCTTTACGCAACCCCACACTCAACAGGACTCTGCGTCTTCACTCTTTCCTAACAACCCTAAACATAACCCTAACCGCAACAAGAAGCTGAACCCGAGTTAGACCCAAAAAAACACGTACGGTGCCACTTTCTGCCATCAAAAAGTGCTCTCAGCGGAAGCCTTTGGGTACACCTGAACTCCCTGGGGGAGCCTTTACGCAACCGCACACTCAACAGGACTCTGCGTCTTCACTCTTTCCTAACAACCCTAAACATAACCCTAACCGCAACAAGAAGCTGAACCCGAGTTAGACCCGAAAAAACACGTACGGTGCCACTTTCTGCCATCAAAAAGTGCTCTCAGCGGAAGCCTTTGGGTACACCTGAACTCCCTGGGGGAGCCTTTACGCAACCCCACACTCAACAGGACTCTGCGTCTTCACTCTTTCCTAACAACCCTAAACATAAGCCTAACCGGAACAAGAAGCTCAACCCGAGTTAGACCCGAAAAAACACGTACGGTGCCACTTTCTGCCATCCAAAAGTGCTCTCAGCGGAAGCCTTTGGGTACACCTGAACTCCCTGGGGGAGCCTTTACGCAACCCCACACTCAACAGGACTCTGCGTCTTCACTCTTTCCTAACAACCCTAAACATAACCCTAACCGCAACAAGAAGCTGAACCCGAGTTAGACCCGAAAAAACACGTACGGTGCCACTTTCTGCCATCAAAAAGTGCTCTCAGCGGAAGCCTTTGGGTACACCTGAACTCCCTGGGGGAGCCTTTACGCAACCCCACACTCAACAGGACTCTGCGTCTTCGCTCTTTCCTAACAACCCTAAACATAACCCTAACCGCAACAAGAAGCTGAACCCGAGTTAGACCCGAAAAAACACGTACGGTGCCACTTTCTGCCATCCAAAAGTGCTCTCAGCGGAAGCCTTTGGGTACACCTGAACTCCCTGGGGGAGCCTTTACGCAACCCCACACTCAACAGGACTCTGCGTCTTCACTCTTTCCTAACAACCCTAAACATAACCCTAACCGCAACAAGAAGCTGAACCCGAGTTAGACCCGAAAAAACACGTACGGTGCCACTTTCTGCCATCAAAAAGTGCTCTCAGCGGAAGCCTTTGGGTACACCTGAACTCCCTGGGGGAGCCTTTACGCAACCCCACACTCAACAGGACTCTGCGTCTTCACTCTTTCCTAACAACCCTAAACATAACCCTAACCGCAACAAGAAGCTGAACCCGAGTTAGACCCGAAAAAACACGTACGGTGCCACTTTCTGCCATCCAAAAGTGCTCTCAGCGGAAGCCTTTGGGTACACCTGAACTCCCTGGGGGAGCCTTTACGCAACCCCACACTCAACAGGACTCTGCGTCTTCGCTCTTTCCTAACAACCCTAAACATAACCCTAACCGCAACAAGAAGCTGAACCCGAGTTAGACCCGAAAAAACACGTACGGTGCCACTTTCTGCCATCAAAAAGTGCTCTCAGCGGAAGCCTTTGGGTACACCTGAACTCCCTGGGGGAGCCTTTACGCAACCCCACACTCAACAGGACTCTGCGTCTTCACTCTTTCCTAACAACCCTAAACATAACCCTAACCGCAACAAGAAGCTGAACCCGAGTTAGACCCGAAAAAACACGTACGGTGCCACTTTCTGCCATCAAAAAGTGCTCTCAGCGGAAGCCTTTGGGTACACCTGAACTCCCTGGGGGAGCCTTTACGCAACCCCACACTCAACAGGACTCTGCGTCTTCACTCTTTCCTAACAACCCTAAACATAACCCTAACCGCAACAAGAAGCTGAACCCGAGTTAGACCCGAAAAAACACGTACGGTGCCACTTTCTGCCATCAAAAAGTGCTCTCAGCGGAAGCCTTTGGGTACACCTGAACTCCCTGGGGGAGCCTTTACGCAACCCCACACTCAACAGGACTCTGCGTCTTCACTCTTTCCTAACAACCCTAAACATAACCCTAACCGCAACAAGAAGCTGAACCCGAGTTAGACCCGAAAAAACACGTACGGTGCCACTTTCTGCCATCAAAAAGTGCTCTCAGCGGAAGCCTTTGGGTACACCTGAACTCCCTGGGGGAGCCTTTACGCAACCCCACACTCAACAGGACTCTGCGTCTTCACTCTTTCCTAACAACCCTAACATAACCCTAACCGCAACAAGAAGCTGAACCCGAGTTAGACCCGAAAAAACACGTACGGTGCCACTTTCTGCCATCCAAAAGTGCTCTCAGCGGAAGCCTTTGGGTACACCTGAACTCCCTGGGGGAGCCTTTACGCAACCCCACACTCAACAGGACTCTGCGTCTTCGCTCTTTCCTAACAACCCTAAACATAACCCTAACCGCAACAAGAAGCTGAACCCGAGTTAGACCCAAAAAAACACGTACGGTGCCACTTTCTGCCATCAAAAAGTGCTCTCAGCGGAAGCCTTTGGGTACACCTGAACTCCCTGGGGGAGCGTTTACGCAACCCCACACTCAACAGGACTCTGCGTCTTCACTCTTTCCTAACAACCCTAAACATAACCCTAACCGCAACAAGAAGCTGAACCTGAGTTAGACCCGAAAAAACACGTACGGTGCCACTTTCTGCCATCAAAAAGTGCTCTCAGCGGAAGCCTTTGGGTACACCTGAACTCCCTGGGGGAGCCTTTACGCAACCCCACACTCAACAGGACTCTGCGTCTTCACTCTTTCCTAACAACCCTAAACATAACCCTAACCGCAACAAGAAGCTGAACCCGAGTTAGACCCGAAAAAACACGTACGGTGCCACTTTCTGCCATCAAAAAGTGCTCTCAGCGGAAGCCTTTGGGTACACCTGAACTCCCTGGGGGAGCCTTTACGCAACCCCACACTCAACAGGACTCTGCGTCTTCACTCTTTCCTAACAACCCTAAACATAACCCTAACCGCAACAAGAAGCTGAACCCGAGTTAGACCCGAAAAAACACGTACGATGCCACTTTCTGCCATCAAAAAGTGCTCTCAGCGGAAGCCTTTGGGTACACCTGAACTCCCTGGGGGAGCCTTTACGCAACCGCACACTCAACAGGACTCTGCGTCTTCACTCTTTCCTAACAACCCTAAACATAACCCTAACCGCAACAAGAAGCTGAACCCGAGTTAGACCCGAAAAAACACGTACGGTGCCACTTTCTGCCATCAAAAAGTGCTCTCAGCGGAAGCCTTTGGGTACACCTGAACTCCCTGGGGGAGCCTTTACGCAACCCCGCACTCAACAGGACTCTGCGTCTTCACTCTTTCCTAACAACCCTAAACATAACCCTAACCGCAACAAGAAGCTGAACCCGAGTTAGACCCGAAAAAACACGTACGGTGCCACTTTCTGCCATCAAAAAGTGCTCTCAGCGGAAGCCTTTGGGTACACCTGAACTCCCTGGGGGAGCCTTTACGCAACCCCACACTCAACAGGACTCTGCGTCTTCACTCTTTCCTAACAACCCTAAACATAACCCTAACCGCAACAAGAAGCTGAACCCGAGTTAGACCCGAAAAAACACGTACGGTGCCACTTTCTGCCATCCAAAAGTGCTCTCAGCGGAAGCCTTTGGGTACACCTGAACTCCCTGGGGGAGCCTTTACGCAACCCCACACTCAACAGGACTCTGCGTCTTCACTCTTTCCTAACAACCCTAAACATAACCCTAACCGCAACAAGAAGCTGAACCCGAGTTAGACCCGAAAAAACACGTACGGTGCCACTTTCTGCCATCAAAAAGTGCTCTCAGCGGAAGCCTTTGGGTACACCTGAACTCCCTGGGGGAGCCTTTACGCAACCCCACACTCAACAGGACTCTGCGTCTTCGCTCTTTCCTAACAACCCTAAACATAACCCTAACCGCAACAAGAAGCTCAACCCGAGTTAGACCCGAAAAAACACGTACGGTGCCACTTTCTGCCATCAAAAAGTGCTCTCAGCGGAAGCCTTTGGGTACACCTGAACTCCCTGGGGGAGCCTTTACGCAACCCCACACTCAACAGGACTCTGCGTCTTCACTCTTTCCTAACAACCCTAAACATAACCCTAACCGCAACAAGAAGCTCAACCCGAGTTAGACCCGAAAAAACACGTACGGTGCCACTTTCTGCCATCAAAAAGTGCTCTCAGCGGAAGCCTTTGGGTACACCTGAACTCCCTGGGGGAGCCTTTACGCAACCCCGCACTCAACAGGACTCTGCGTCTTCACTCTTTCCTAACAACCCTAAACATAACCCTAACCGCAACAAGAAGCTGAACCCGAGTTAGACCCGAAAAAACACGTACGGTGCCACTTTCTGCCATCAAAAAGTGCTCTCAGCGGAAGCCTTTGGGTACATGTGAACTCCCTGGGGGAGCCTTTACGCAACCCCACACTCAACAGGACTCTGCGTCTTCACTCTTTCCTAACAACCCTAAACATAACCCTAACCGCAACAAGAAGCTGAACCCGAGTTAGACCCGAAAAAACACGTACGGTGCCACTTTCTGCCATCAAAAAGTGCTCTCAGCGGAAGCCTTTGGGTACACCTGAACTCCCTGGGGGAGCCTTTACGCAACCCCACACTCAACAGGACTCTGCGTCTTCACTCTTTCCTAACAACCCTAAACATAACCCTAACCGCAACAAGAAGCTGAACCCGAGTTAGACCCGAAAAAACACGTACGGTGCCACTTTCTGCCATCCAAAAGTGCTCTCAGCGGAAGCCTTTGGGTACACGTGAACTCCCTGGGGGAGCCTTTACGCAACCGCACACTCAACAGGACTCTGCGTCTTCGCTCTTTCCTAACAACCCTAAACATAACCCTAACCGCAACAAGAAGCTGAACCCGAGTTAGACCCGAAATAACACGTACGGTGCCACTTTCTGCCATCAAAAAGTGCTCTCAGCGGAAGCCTTTGGGTACACCTGAACTCCCTGGGGGAGCCTTTACGCAACCCCACACTCAACAGGACTCTGCGTCTTCACTCTTTCCTAACAACCCTAAACATAACCCTAACCGCAACAAGAAGCTGAACCCGAGTTAGACCCGAAAAAACACGTACGGTGCCACTTTCTGCCATCAAAAAGTGCTCTCAGCGGAAGCCTTTGGGTACACCTGAACTCCCTGGGGGAGCCTTTACGCAACCCCACACTCAACAGGACTCTGCGTCTTCACTCTTTCCTAACAACCCTAAACATAAGCCTAACCGCAACAAGAAGCTGAACCCGAGTTAGACCCGAAAAAACACGTACGGTGCCACTTTCTGCCATCCAAAAGTGCTCTCAGCGGAAGCCTTTGGGTACACCTGAACTCCCTGGGGGAGCCTTTACGCAACCCCACACTCAACAGGACTCTGCGTCTTCACTCTTTCCTAACAACCCTAAACATAACCCTAACCGCAACAAGAAGCTGAACCCGAGTTAGACCCGAAAAAACACGTACGGTGCCACTTTCTGCCATCAAAAAGTGCTCTCAGCGGAAGCCTTTGGGTACACCTGAACTCCCTGGGGGAGCCTTTACGCAACCCCACACTCAACAGGACTCTGCGTCTTCACTCTTTCCTAACAACCCTAAACATAACCCTAACCGCAACAAGAAGCTGAACCCGAGTTAGACCCGAAAAAACACGTACGGTGCCACTTTCTGCCATCCAAAAGTGCTCTCAGCGGAAGCCTTTGGGTACACCTGAACTCCCTGGGGGAGCCTTTACGCAACCCCACACTCAACAGGACTCTGCGTCTTCGCTCTTTCCTAACAACCCTAAACATAACCCTAACCGCAACAAGAAGCTGAACCCGAGTTAGACCCGAAAAAACACGTACGGTGCCACTTTCTGCCATCAAAAAGTGCTCTCAGCGGAAGCCTTTGGGTACACCTGAACTCCCTGGGGGAGCCTTTACGCAACCCCACACTCAACAGGACTCTGCGTCTTCACTCTTTCCTAACAACCCTAAACATAACCCTAACCGCAACAAGAAGCTGAACCCGAGTTAGACCCGAAAAAACACGTACGGTGCCACTTTCTGCCATCAAAAAGTGCTCTCAGCGGAAGCCTTTGGGTACACCTGAACTCCCTGGGGGAGCCTTTACGCAACCCCACACTCAACAGGACTCTGCGTCTTCACTCTTTCCTAACAACCCTAAACATAACCCTAACCGCAACAAGAAGCTGAACCCGAGTTAGACCCGAAAAAACACGTACGGTGCCACTTTCTGCCATCAAAAAGTGCTCTCAGCGGAAGCCTTTGGGTACACCTGAACTCCCTGGGGGAGCCTTTACGCAACCCCACACTCAACAGGACTCTGCGTCTTCACTCTTTCCTAACAACCCTAAACATAACCCTAACCGCAACAAGAAGCTGAACCCGAGTTAGACCCGAAAAAACACGTACGATGCCACTTTCTGCCATCAAAAAGTGCTCTCAGCGGAAGCCTTTGGGTACACCTGAACTCCCTGGGGGAGCCTTTACGCAACCGCACACTCAACAGGACTCTGCGTCTTCACTCTTTCCTAACAACCCTAAACATAACCCTAACCGCAACAAGAAGCTGAACCCGAGTTAGACCCGAAAAAACACGTACGGTGCCACTTTCTGCCATCAAAAAGTGCTCTCAGCGGAAGCCTTTGGGTACACGTGAACTCCCTGGGGGAGCCTTTACGCAACCCCACACTCAACAGGACTCTGCGTCTTCACTCTTTCCTAACAACCCTAAACATAACCCTAACCGCAACAAGAAGCTGAACCCGAGTTAGACCCGAAAAAACACGTACGGTGCCACTTTCTGCCATCAAAAAGTGCTCTCAGCGGAAGCCTTTGGGTACACGTGAACTCCCTGGGGGAGCCTTTACGCAACCCCGCACTCAACAGGACTCTGCGTCTTCACTCTTTCCTAACAACCCTAAACATAACCCTAACCGCAACAAGAAGCTGAACCCGAGTTAGACCCGAAAAAACACGTACGGTGCCACTTTCTGCCATCCAAAAGTGCTCTCAGCGGAAGCCTTTGGGTACACCTGAACTCCCTGGGGGAGCCTTTACGCAACCCCACACTCAACAGGACTCTGCGTCTTCACTCTTTCCTAACAACCCTAAACATAACCCTAACCGCAACAAGAAGCTGAACCCGAGTTAGACCCGAAAAAACACGTACGGTGCCACTTTCTGCCATCAAAAAGTGCTCTCAGCGGAAGCCTTTGGGTACACCTGAACTCCCTGGGGGAGCCTTTACGCAACCCCACACTCAACAGGACTCTGCGTCTTCACTCTTTCCTAACAACCCTAAACATAACCCTAACCGCAACAAGAAGCTGAACCCGAGTTAGACCCGAAAAAACACGTACGGTGCCACTTTCTGCCATCAAAAAGTGCTCTCAGCGGAAGCCTTTGGGTACACCTGAACTCCCTGGGGGAGCCTTTACGCAACCCCACACTCAACAGGACTCTGCGTCTTCACTCTTTCCTAACAACCCTAAACATAACCCTAACCGCAACAAGAAGCTGAACCCGAGTTAGACCCGAAAAAACACGTACGGTGCCACTTTCTGCCATCAAAAAGTGCTCTCAGCGGAAGCCTTTGGGTACACCTGAACTCCCTGGGGGAGCCTTTACGCAACCCCACACTCAACAGGACTCTGCGTCTTCACTCTTTCCTAACAACCCTAAACATAACCCTAACCGCAACAAGAAGCTGAACCCGAGTTAGACCCGAAAAAACACGTACGGTGCCACTTTCTGCCATCAAAAAGTGCTCTCAGCGGAAGCCTTTGGGTACACCTGAACTCCCTGGGGGAGCCTTTACGCAACCCCACACTCAACAGGACTCTGCGTCTTCACTCTTTCCTAACAACCCTAAACATAACCCTAACCGCAACAAGAAGCTGAACCCGAGTTAGACCCGAAAAAACACGTACGGTGCCACTTTCTGCCATCAAAAAGTGCTCTCAGCGGAAGCCTTTGGGTACACCTGAACTCCCTGGGGAGCCTTTACGCAACCCCACACTCAACAGGACTCTGCGTCTTCACTCTTTCCTAACAACCCTAAACATAACCCTAACCGCAACAAGAAGCTGAACCCGAGTTAGACCCGAAAAAACACGTACGGTGCCACTTTCTGCCATCAAAAAGTGCTCTCAGCGGAAGCCTTTGGGTACACCTGAACTCCCTGGGGGAGCCTTTACGCAACCCCACACTCAACAGGACTCTGCGTCTTCACTCTTTCCTAACAACCCTAAACATAACCCTAACCGCAACAAGAAGCTGAACCCGAGTTAGACCCGAAAAAACACGTACGGTGCCACTTTCTGCCATCAAAAAGTGCTCTCAGCGGAAGCCTTTGGGTACACCTGAACTCCCTGGGGGAGCCTTTACGCAACCCCACACTCAACAGGACTCTGCGTCTTCACTCTTTCCTAACAACCCTAAACATAACCCTAACCGCAACAAGAAGCTGAACCCGAGTTAGACCCGAAAAAACACGTACGGTGCCACTTTCTGCCATCAAAAAGTGCTCTCAGCGGAAGCCTTTGGGTACACCTGAACTCCCTGGGGGGAGCCTTTACGCAACCCCACACTCAACAGGACTCTGCGTCTTCACTCTTTCCTAACAACCCTAAACATAACCCTAACCGCAACAAGAAGCTGAACCCGAGTTAGACCCGAAAAAACACGTACGGTGCCACTTTCTGCCATCAAAAAGTGCTCTCAGCGGAAGCCTTTGGGTACACCTGAACTCCCTGGGGAGCCTTTACGCAACCCCACACTCAACAGGACTCTGCGTCTTCACTCTTTCCTAACAACCCTAAACATAACCCTAACCGCAACAAGAAGCTGAACCCGAGTTAGACCCGAAAAAACACGTACGGTGCCACTTTCTGCCATCAAAAAGTGCTCTCAGCGGAAGCCTTTGGGTACACCTGAACTCCCTGGGGGAGCCTTTACGCAACCCCACACTCAACAGGACTCTGCGTCTTCACTCTTTCCTAACAACCCTAAACATAACCCTAACCGCAACAAGAAGCTGAACCCGAGTTAGACCCGAAAAAACACGTACGGTGCCACTTTCTGCCATCAAAAAGTGCTCTCAGCGGAAGCCTTTGGGTACACCTGAACTCCCTGGGGGAGCCTTTACGCAACCCCACACTCAACAGGACTCTGCGTCTTCACTCTTTCCTAACAACCCTAAACATAACCCTAACCGCAACAAGAAGCTGAACCCGAGTTAGACCCGAAAAAACACGTACGGTGCCACTTTCTGCCATCAAAAAGTGCTCTCAGCGGAAGCCTTTGGGTACACCTGAACTCCCTGGGGGAGCCTTTACGCAACCCCACACTCAACAGGACTCTGCGTCTTCACTCTTTCCTAACAACCCTAAACATAACCCTAACCGCAACAAGAAGCTGAACCCGAGTTAGACCCGAAAAAACACGTACGGTGCCACTTTCTGCCATCAAAAAGTGCTCTCAGCGGAAGCCTTTGGGTACACCTGAACTCCCTGGGGGAGCCTTTACGCAACCCCACACTCAACAGGACTCTGCGTCTTCACTCTTTCCTAACAACCCTAAACATAACCCTAACCGCAACAAGAAGCTGAACCCGAGTTAGACCCGAAAAAACACGTACGGTGCCACTTTCTGCCATCAAAAAGTGCTCTCAGCGGAAGCCTTTGGGTACACCTGAACTCCCTGGGGGAGCCTTTACGCAACCCCACACTCAACAGGACTCTGCGTCTTCACTCTTTCCTAACAACCCTAAACATAACCCTAACCGCAACAAGAAGCTGAACCCGAGTTAGACCCGAAAAAACACGTACGGTGCCACTTTCTGCCATCAAAAAGTGCTCTCAGCGGAAGCCTTTGGGTACACCTGAACTCCCTGGGGGAGCCTTTACGCAACCCCACAAGGACTCTGCGTCTTCACTCTTTCCTAACAACCCTAAACATAACCCTAACCGCAACAAGAAGCTGAACCCGAGTTAGACCCGAAAAAACACGTACGGTGCCACTTTCTGCCATCAAAAAGTGCTCTCAGCGGAAGCCTTTGGGTACACCTGAACTCCCTGGGGAGCCTTTACGCAACCCCACACTCAACAGGACTCTGCGTCTTCACTCTTTCCTAACAACCCTAAACATAACCCTAACCGCAACAAGAAGCTGAACCCGAGTTAGACCCGAAAAAACACGTACGGTGCCACTTTCTGCCATCAAAAAGTGCTCTCAGCGGAAGCCTTTGGGTACACCTGAACTCCCTGGGGGAGCCTTTACGCAACCCCACACTCAACAGGACTCTGCGTCTTCACTCTTTCCTAACAACCCTAAACATAACCCTAACCGCAACAAGAAGCTGAACCCGAGTTAGACCCGAAAAAACACGTACGGTGCCACTTTCTGCCATCAAAAGTGCTCTCAGCGGAAGCCTTTGGGTACACCTGAACTCCCTGGGGGAGCCTTTACGCAACCCCACACTCAACAGGACTCTGCGTCTTCACTCTTTCCTAACAACCCTAAACATAACCCTAACCGCAACAAGAAGCTGAACCCGAGTTAGACCCGAAAAAACACGTACGGTGCCACTTTCTGCCATCAAAAAGTGCTCTCAGCGGAAGCCTTTGGGTACACCTGAACTCCCTGGGGGAGCCTTTACGCAACCCCACACTCAACAGGACTCTGCGTCTTCACTCTTTCCTAACAACCCTAAACATAACCCTAACCGCAACAAGAAGCTGAACCCGAGTTAGACCCGAAAAAACACGTACGGTGCCACTTTCTGCCATCAAAAAGTGCTCTCAGCGGAAGCCTTTGGGTACACCTGAACTCCCTGGGGGAGCCTTTACGCAACCCCACACTCAACAGGACTCTGCGTCTTCACTCTTTCCTAACAACCCTAACATAACCCTAACCGCAACAAGAAGCTGAACCCGAGTTAGACCCGAAAAAACACGTACGGTGCCACTTTCTGCCATCAAAAAGTGCTCTCAGCGGAAGCCTTTGGGTACACCTGAACTCCCTGGGGGAGCCTTTACGCAACCCCACACTCAACAGGACTCTGCGTCTTCACTCTTTCCTAACAACCCTAAACATAACCCTAACCGCAACAAGAAGCTGAACCCGAGTTAGACCCGAAAAAACACGTACGGTGCCACTTTCTGCCATCAAAAAGTGCTCTCAGCGGAAGCCTTTGGGTACACCTGAACTCCCTGGGGGAGCCTTTACGCAACCCCACACTCAACAGGACTCTGCGTCTTCACTCTTTCCTAACAACCCTAAACATAACCCTAACCGCAACAAGAAGCTGAACCCGAGTTAGACCCGAAAAAACACGTACGGTGCCACTTTCTGCCATCAAAAAGTGCTCTCAGCGGAAGCCTTTGGGTACACCTGAACTCCCTGGGGGAGCCTTTACGCAACCCCACACTCAACAGGACTCTGCGTCTTCACTCTTTCCTAACAACCCTAAACATAACCCTAACCGCAACAAGAAGCTGAACCCGAGTTAGACCCGAAAAAACACGTACGGTGCCACTTTCTGCCATCAAAAAGTGCTCTCAGCGGAAGCCTTTGGGTACACCTGAACTCCCTGGGGGAGCCTTTACGCAACCCCACACTCAACAGGACTCTGCGTCTTCACTCTTTCCTAACAACCCTAAACATAACCCTAACCGCAACAAGAAGCTGAACCCGAGTTAGACCCGAAAAAACACGTACGGTGCCACTTTCTGCCATCAAAAAGTGCTCTCAGCGGAAGCCTTTGGGTACACCTGAACTCCCTGGGGGAGCCTTTACGCAACCCCACACTCAACAGGACTCTGCGTCTTCACTCTTTCCTAACAACCCTAAACATAACCCTAACCGCAACAAGAAGCTGAACCCGAGTTAGACCCGAAAAAACACGTACGGTGCCACTTTCTGCCATCAAAAAGTGCTCTCAGCGGAAGCCTTTGGGTACACCTGAACTCCCTGGGGGAGCCTTTACGCAACCCCACACTCAACAGGACTCTGCGTCTTCACTCTTTCCTAACAACCCTAAACATAACCCTAACCGCAACAAGAAGCTGAACCCGAGTTAGACCCGAAAAAACACGTACGGTGCCACTTTCTGCCATCAAAAAGTGCTCTCAGCGGAAGCCTTTGGGTACACCTGAACTCCCTGGGGGAGCCTTTACGCAACCCCACACTCAACAGGACTCTGCGTCTTCACTCTTTCCTAACAACCCTAAACATAACCCTAACCGCAACAAGAAGCTGAACCCGAGTTAGACCCGAAAAAACACGTACGGTGCCACTTTCTGCCATCAAAAAGTGCTCTCAGCGGAAGCCTTTGGGTACACCTGAACTCCCTGGGGGAGCCTTTACGCAACCCCACACTCAACAGGACTCTGCGTCTTCACTCTTTCCTAACAACCCTAAACATAACCCTAACCGCAACAAGAAGCTGAACCCGAGTTAGACCCGAAAAAACACGTACGGTGCCACTTTCTGCCATCAAAAAGTGCTCTCAGCGGAAGCCTTTGGGTACACCTGAACTCCCTGGGGGAGCCTTTACGCAACCCCACACTCAACAGGACTCTGCGTCTTCACTCTTTCCTAACAACCCTAAACATAACCCTAACCGCAACAAGAAGCTGAACCCGAGTTAGACCCGAAAAAACACGTACGGTGCCACTTTCTGCCATCAAAAAGTGCTCTCAGCGGAAGCCTTTGGGTACACCTGAACTCCCTGGGGGAGCCTTTACGCAACCCCACACTCAACAGGACTCTGCGTCTTCACTCTTTCCTAACAACCCTAAACATAACCCTAACCGCAACAAGAAGCTGAACCCGAGTTAGACCCGAAAAAACACGTACGGTGCCACTTTCTGCCATCAAAAAGTGCTCTCAGCGGAAGCCTTTGGGTACACCTGAACTCCCTGGGGGAGCCTTTACGCAACCCCACACTCAACAGGACTCTGCGTCTTCACTCTTTCCTAACAACCCTAAACATAACCCTAACCGCAACAAGAAGCTGAACCCGAGTTAGACCCGAAAAAACACGTACGGTGCCACTTTCTGCCATCCAAAAGTGCTCTCAGCGGAAGCCTTTGGGTACACCTGAACTCCCTGGGGGAGCCTTTACGCAACCCCACACTCAACAGGACTCTGCGTCTTCACTCTTTCCTAACAACCCTAAACATAACCCTAACCGCAACAAGAAGCTGAACCCGAGTTAGACCCGAAAAAACACGTACGGTGCCACTTTCTGCCATCAAAAAGTGCTCTCAGCGGAAGCCTTTGGGTACACCTGAACTCCCTGGGGGAGCCTTTACGCAACCCCACACTCAACAGGACTCTGCGTCTTCACTCTTTCCTAACAACCCTAAACATAACCCTAACCGCAACAAGAAGCTGAACCCGAGTTAGACCCGAAAAAACACGTACGGTGCCACTTTCTGCCATCAAAAAGTGCTCTCAGCGGAAGCCTTTGGGTACACCTGAACTCCCTGGGGGAGCCTTTACGCAACCCCACACTCAACAGGACTCTGCGTCTTCACTCTTTCCTAACAACCCTAAACATAACCCTAACCGCAACAAGAAGCTGAACCCGAGTTAGACCCGAAAAAACACGTACGGTGCCACTTTCTGCCATCAAAAAGTGCTCTCAGCGGAAGCCTTTGGGTACACCTGAACTCCCTGGGGGAGCCTTTACGCAACCCCACACTCAACAGGACTCTGCGTCTTCACTCTTTCCTAACAACCCTAAACATAACCCTAACCGCAACAAGAAGCTGAACCCGAGTTAGACCCGAAAAAACACGTACGGTGCCACTTTCTGCCATCAAAAAGTGCTCTCAGCGGAAGCCTTTGGGTACACCTGAACTCCCTGGGGGAGCCTTTACGCAACCCCACACTCAACAGGACTCTGCGTCTTCACTCTTTCCTAACAACCCTAAACATAACCCTAACCGCAACAAGAAGCTGAACCCGAGTTAGACCCGAAAAAACACGTACGGTGCCACTTTCTGCCATCAAAAAGTGCTCTCAGCGGAAGCCTTTGGGTACACCTGAACTCCCTGGGGGAGCCTTTACGCAACCCCACACTCAACAGGACTCTGCGTCTTCACTCTTTCCTAACAACCCTAAACATAACCCTAACCGCAACAAGAAGCTGAACCCGAGTTAGACCCGAAAAAACACGTACGGTGCCACTTTCTGCCATCCAAAAGTGCTCTCAGCGGAAGCCTTTGGGTACACCTGAACTCCCTGGGGGAGCCTTTACGCAACCCCACACTCAACAGGACTCTGCGTCTTCACTCTTTCCTAACAACCCTAAACATAACCCTAACCGCAACAAGAAGCTGAACCCGAGTTAGACCCGAAAAAACACGTACGGTGCCACTTTCTGCCATCAAAAAGTGCTCTCAGCGGAAGCCTTTGGGTACACCTGAACTCCCTGGGGGAGCCTTTACGCAACCCCACACTCAACAGGACTCTGCGTCTTCACTCTTTCCTAACAACCCTAAACATAACCCTAACCGCAACAAGAAGCTGAACCCGAGTTAGACCCGAAAAAACACGTACGGTGCCACTTTCTGCCATCCAAAAGTGCTCTCAGCGGAAGCCTTTGGGTACACCTGAACTCCCTGGGGGAGCCTTTACGCAACCCCACACTCAACAGGACTCTGCGTCTTCACTCTTTCCTAACAACCCTAAACATAACCCTAACCGCAACAAGAAGCTGAACCCGAGTTAGACCCGAAAAAACACGTACGGTGCCACTTTCTGCCATCAAAAAGTGCTCTCAGCGGAAGCCTTTGGGTACACCTGAACTCCCTGGGGGAGCCTTTACGCAACCCCACACTCAACAGGACTCTGCGTCTTCACTCTTTCCTAACAACCCTAAACATAACCCTAACCGCAACAAGAAGCTGAACCCGAGTTAGACCCGAAAAAACACGTACGGTGCCACTTTCTGCCATCCAAAAGTGCTCTCAGCGGAAGCCTTTGGGTACACCTGAACTCCCTGGGGGAGCCTTTACGCAACCCCACACTCAACAGGACTCTGCGTCTTCACTCTTTCCTAACAACCCTAAACATAACCCTAACCGCAACAAGAAGCTGAACCCGAGTTAGACCCGAAAAAACACGTACGGTGCCACTTTCTGCCATCAAAAAGTGCTCTCAGCGGAAGCCTTTGGGTACACCTGAACTCCCTGGGGGAGCCTTTACGCAACCCCACACTCAACAGGACTCTGCGTCTTCACTCTTTCCTAACAACCCTAAACATAACCCTAACCGCAACAAGAAGCTGAACCCGAGTTAGACCCGAAAAAACACGTACGGTGCCACTTTCTGCCATCCAAAAGTGCTCTCAGCGGAAGCCTTTGGGTACACCTGAACTCCCTGGGGGAGCCTTTACGCAACCCCACACTCAACAGGACTCTGCGTCTTCACTCTTTCCTAACAACCCTAAACATAACCCTAACCGCAACAAGAAGCTGAACCCGAGTTAGACCCGAAAAAACACGTACGGTGCCACTTTCTGCCATCCAAAAGTGCTCTCAGCGGAAGCCTTTGGGTACACCTGAACTCCCTGGGGGAGCCTTTACGCAACCCCACACTCAACAGGACTCTGCGTCTTCACTCTTTCCTAACAACCCTAAACATAACCCTAACCGCAACAAGAAGCTGAACCCGAGTTAGACCCGAAAAAACACGTACGGTGCCACTTTCTGCCATCCAAAAGTGCTCTCAGCGGAAGCCTTTGGGTACACCTGAACTCCCTGGGGGAGCCTTTACGCAACCCCACACTCAACAGGACTCTGCGTCTTCACTCTTTCCTAACAACCCTAAACATAACCCTAACCGCAACAAGAAGCTGAACCCGAGTTAGACCCGAAAAAACACGTACGGTGCCACTTTCTGCCATCCAAAAGTGCTCTCAGCGGAAGCCTTTGGGTACACCTGAACTCCCTGGGGAGCCTTTACGCAACCCCACACTCAACAGGACTCTGCGTCTTCACTCTTTCCTAACAACCCTAAACATAACCCTAACCGCAACAAGAAGCTGAACCCGAGTTAGACCCGAAAAAACACGTACGGTGCCACTTTCTGCCATCAAAAAGTGCTCTCAGCGGAAGCCTTTGGGTACACCTGAACTCCCTGGGGGAGCCTTTACGCAACCCCACACTCAACAGGACTCTGCGTCTTCACTCTTTCCTAACAACCCTAAACATAACCCTAACCGCAACAAGAAGCTGAACCCGAGTTAGACCCGAAAAACACGTACGGTGCCACTTTCTGCCATCCAAAAGTGCTCTCAGCGGAAGCCTTTGGGTACACCTGAACTCCCTGGGGGAGCCTTTACGCAACCCCAGCACTCAACAGGACTCTGCGTCTTCACTCTTTCCTAACAACCCTAAACATAACCCTAACCGCAACAAGAAGCTGAACCCGAGTTAGACCCGAAAAAACACGTACGGTGCCACTTTCTGCCATCCAAAAGTGCTCTCAGCGGAAGCCTTTGGGTACACCTGAACTCCCTGGGGGAGCCTTTACGCAACCCCACACTCAACAGGACTCTGCGTCTTCACTCTTTCCTAAC
>NW_028153721.1:0-12500 GCF_964211835.1 Anser anser
TGATCGTCGTTCAAAACCTCACCCAACACCGTCCCCAGACGGGGAGCAGTGGGGACCGCCTAGCGGCGGGCCACACGGCTGGGGCCACAGAACTGACCATGTCGGGTGGCCGGGCCTGCTGCCCCCACCCTCGAGTTGCGAGGGGACAGTGTCCGGGCTGCGGGGAGGCCCAGCTGTGTGTCTGAGGGTTTATGCGTTCCGAAATATACCGATAGCCTCATTGGCAAAATCGTCGGGACAGTCTGCAAAGGAAGCCTAGCGCAACACAGGACAGGAGAGCAATGAAGAGGAAAGCCGAGCAAGGCAAAGCAAAGCAGTGCAAACTTGTACAAGGAAAGTCCCAGCAGTGCCAGGAAACGTAGAGCAAAGTAACGAAAGCAGTTGGAGGCAAGGCAAAGCACAGCAGGGGTAGGACAAGCAGAGCAGAGCAGAGAAAGTAAAACCAAGAGGTGCCAGGAATACGAAGCAAAGCAAAACAAAGGAAAGCGTGGCCCGAAAAAGCATGGCCAGGAAAGGCAACGCAGAGCAAGGCAAAGCAAAGCAGTGCAAACTCGTACAAGGAAAGTCCCAGCAGTGCCAGGAAACGTAGAGCAAAGTAAAGAAAGCAGTTTGAGGCGAGACAAAGCACAACAGGGGTAGGAAAAGCAAAGCAGAGCAGAGAAGGTAAAGCAAAGTCGTGGCAGGAATACGAAGCAAAGCAAAACAAAGGAAAGCATGGCCTGAAAAAGCATGGCCAGGAAAAGCAAAGCGTGGCCAGGAAAACCAAAGCAAAAAGGTCCAAAAATAAAACAAAGCAATGCAATGAAAATGTATCTATACTAAAATAAAACAAACAAACAAACAAACAAACAAAACAAAAAAACGCAAAAAAAAGACCAAGCAAAGCAGGGCCAGGAAAAGCAAAGAAAAGCGTGTCCAGGAAAGGCAAAGCGGTGCAAGGCAGAGCAAAGCAAAGGAAAGTAGCACAAGGAAAAGCAAAGCAGGGCCAGGAAATGTAGAGCAAAAGAAAGAAAGCAGTTTGAGGAGGCAAGGCAAAGCACAGCAGGGGTAGGAAAAACAGAGCAGAGCAGAGAAAGTAAAACCAAGAGGTGCCTGGAATAAAAAGCAAAGCAAAACAAAGGAAAGCGTGGCCTGAAAAAGCACGGCCAGGAAAGGCAAAGCAGAGCAAGGCAAAGCAAAGCAGTGCAAACTCGTACAAGGAAAGTCCCAGCAGGGCCAGGAAAGGTAGAGCAAAGTAACGAAAGCAGTTGGAGGCAAGGCAAAGCAGAGCAGAGAAAGTAAAACCTAGAGGTGCCAGGAATACAAAGCGAAGCGAAGCAAGACAAAGGAAAGCGTGGCCTGAAAAAGCAAAAGAAAACATGGCCAGTGGAGGCAAAGCAGAGCAAGGCAAAGCAAAGCAGTGCAAACTCGTACAAGGAAAGTCCCAGCAGTGCCAGGAAACGTAGAGCAAAGTAAAGAAAGCAGTTTGAGGCGAAGCAAAGCACAGCGGGGGTAGGAAAAGCAAAGCAGAGCAGAGAAGGTAAAACCAAGAGGTGCCAGGAATACGAAGCAAAGGAAAACAAAGGAAAGCATGGCCTGAAAACGCATGGCCAGGAAAGGCAACGCAGAGCAAGGCAAAGCAAAGCAGTGCAAACTCGTACAAGGAAAGTCCCAGCAGTGCCAGGAAAGGTAGAGCAAAGTAACGAAAGCAGTTTGAGGAGGCAAGGCAAAGCACAGCAGGGGTAGGAAAAGCAAAGCAGAGCAGAGAAGGTAAAGCAAAGCCGTGGCAGGAATACAAAGCAAAGCAAAACAAAGGAAAGCGTGGCCTGAAAAAGCAAAAGAAAACATGGCCAGTGGAGGTAAACTAGAGCAAGGCAAAGCAAAGCAAAGCAAAGCGAAGTAGCACGAGGAAAAGCAAAGCATTGCCAGGAAAGACAAAGCAAACAAAGCAAAGCAAAGCAATCTGAGGCAAAGCAGAGCAAAGCAGGGGCAGGAACAGCAGAGGAAAGTAGAGAAGGAAAAGCAAAAGTGTGCCCGGAAGAGCAGAGCAGAGCAGAGCAAAGCAGAGCAAGGAAAAAGAAAGAGAAGCGAAGCAAATGGAAGGAGCTGGCGGCCAGCCCTCCTGCCGGTTCCCAGTGTCTGCGGGGCAAAGACCGCAGGGCCCTCATGCCGGGTAGAGCTGGCGGCCAGACTCGGACGGTGGCTGTACCCTGCTCGCCCGCTGCCCGGCCTCCCTGAACCCTCATAGTCCGCCGTGACAGCGGGCAAGAACCATGTCTTGCTTTACCTGATTTTTTTTTTTTTTTTTCCCCCCTGCATTTATTTATTTATTTATTTATTCTTGCCTTCCATTAACTGTAGTTGTGGGAATCATGTAGTTACTGATCGTCGTTCAAAACCTCACCCAACACCGTCCCCAGACGGGGAGCAGTGGGGACCGCCTAGCGGCGGGCCACACGGCTGGGGCCACAGAACTGACCATGTCGGGTGGCCGGGCCTGCTGCCCCCACCCTCGAGTTGCGAGGGGACAGTGTCCGGGCTGCGGGGAGGCCCAGCTGTGTGTCTGAGGGTTTATGCGTTCCGAAATATACCGATAGCCTCATTGGCAAAATCGTCGGGACAGTCTGCAAAGGAAGCCTAGCGCAACACAGGACAGGAGAGCAATGAAGAGGAAAGCCGAGCAAGGCAAAGCAAAGCAGTGCAAACTTGTACAAGGAAAGTCCCAGCAGTGCCAGGAAACGTAGAGCAAAGTAACGAAAGCAGTTGGAGGCAAGGCAAAGCACAGCAGGGGTAGGACAAGCAGAGCAGAGCAGAGAAAGTAAAACCAAGAGGTGCCAGGAATACGAAGCAAAGCAAAACAAAGGAAAGCGTGGCCCGAAAAAGCATGGCCAGGAAAGGCAACGCAGAGCAAGGCAAAGCAAAGCAGTGCAAACTCGTACAAGGAAAGTCCCAGCAGTGCCAGGAAACGTAGAGCAAAGTAAAGAAAGCAGTTTGAGGCGAGACAAAGCACAACAGGGGTAGGAAAAGCAAAGCAGAGCAGAGAAGGTAAAGCAAAGTCGTGGCAGGAATACGAAGCAAAGCAAAACAAAGGAAAGCATGGCCTGAAAAAGCATGGCCAGGAAAAGCAAAGCGTGGCCAGGAAAACCAAAGCAAAAAGGTCCAAAAATAAAACAAAGCAATGCAATGAAAATGTATCTATACTAAAATAAAACAAACAAACAAACAAACAAACAAAACAAAAAAACGCAAAAAAAAGACCAAGCAAAGCAGGGCCAGGAAAAGCAAAGAAAAGCGTGTCCAGGAAAGGCAAAGCGGTGCAAGGCAGAGCAAAGCAAAGGAAAGTAGCACAAGGAAAAGCAAAGCAGGGCCAGGAAATGTAGAGCAAAAGAAAGAAAGCAGTTTGAGGAGGCAAGGCAAAGCACAGCAGGGGTAGGAAAAACAGAGCAGAGCAGAGAAAGTAAAACCAAGAGGTGCCTGGAATAAAAAGCAAAGCAAAACAAAGGAAAGCGTGGCCTGAAAAAGCACGGCCAGGAAAGGCAAAGCAGAGCAAGGCAAAGCAAAGCAGTGCAAACTCGTACAAGGAAAGTCCCAGCAGGGCCAGGAAAGGTAGAGCAAAGTAACGAAAGCAGTTGGAGGCAAGGCAAAGCAGAGCAGAGAAAGTAAAACCTAGAGGTGCCAGGAATACAAAGCGAAGCGAAGCAAGACAAAGGAAAGCGTGGCCTGAAAAAGCAAAAGAAAACATGGCCAGTGGAGGCAAAGCAGAGCAAGGCAAAGCAAAGCAGTGCAAACTCGTACAAGGAAAGTCCCAGCAGTGCCAGGAAACGTAGAGCAAAGTAAAGAAAGCAGTTTGAGGCGAAGCAAAGCACAGCGGGGGTAGGAAAAGCAAAGCAGAGCAGAGAAGGTAAAACCAAGAGGTGCCAGGAATACGAAGCAAAGGAAAACAAAGGAAAGCATGGCCTGAAAACGCATGGCCAGGAAAGGCAACGCAGAGCAAGGCAAAGCAAAGCAGTGCAAACTCGTACAAGGAAAGTCCCAGCAGTGCCAGGAAAGGTAGAGCAAAGTAACGAAAGCAGTTTGAGGAGGCAAGGCAAAGCACAGCAGGGGTAGGAAAAGCAAAGCAGAGCAGAGAAGGTAAAGCAAAGCCGTGGCAGGAATACAAAGCAAAGCAAAACAAAGGAAAGCGTGGCCTGAAAAAGCAAAAGAAAACATGGCCAGTGGAGGTAAACTAGAGCAAGGCAAAGCAAAGCAAAGCAAAGCGAAGTAGCACGAGGAAAAGCAAAGCATTGCCAGGAAAGACAAAGCAAACAAAGCAAAGCAAAGCAATCTGAGGCAAAGCAGAGCAAAGCAGGGGCAGGAACAGCAGAGGAAAGTAGAGAAGGAAAAGCAAAAGTGTGCCCGGAAGAGCAGAGCAGAGCAGAGCAAAGCAGAGCAAGGAAAAAGAAAGAGAAGCGAAGCAAATGGAAGGAGCTGGCGGCCAGCCCTCCTGCCGGTTCCCAGTGTCTGCGGGGCAAAGACCGCAGGGCCCTCATGCCGGGTAGAGCTGGCGGCCAGACTCGGACGGTGGCTGTACCCTGCTCGCCCGCTCCCCGGCCTCCCTGAACCCTCATAGTCCGCCGTGACAGCGGGCAAGAACCATGTCTTGCTTTACCTGATTTTTTTTTTTTTTTTTCCCCCCTGCATTTATTTATTTATTTATTTATTCTTGCCTTCCATTAACTGTAGTTGTGGGAATCATGTAGTTACTGATCGTCGTTCAAAACCTCACCCAACACCGTCCCCAGACGGGGAGCAGTGGGGACCGCCTAGCGGCGGGCCACACGGCTGGGGCCACAGAACTGACCATGTCGGGTGGCCGGGCCTGCTGCCCCCACCCTCGAGTTGCGAGGGGACAGTGTCCGGGCTGCGGGGAGGCCCAGCTGTGTGTCTGAGGGTTTATGCGTTCCGAAATATACCGATAGCCTCATTGGCAAAATCGTCGGGACAGTCTGCAAAGGAAGCCTAGCGCAACACAGGACAGGAGAGCAATGAAGAGGAAAGCCGAGCAAGGCAAAGCAAAGCAGTGCAAACTTGTACAAGGAAAGTCCCAGCAGTGCCAGGAAACGTAGAGCAAAGTAACGAAAGCAGTTGGAGGCAAGGCAAAGCACAGCAGGGGTAGGACAAGCAGAGCAGAGCAGAGAAAGTAAAACCAAGAGGTGCCAGGAATACGAAGCAAAGCAAAACAAAGGAAAGCGTGGCCCGAAAAAGCATGGCCAGGAAAGGCAACGCAGAGCAAGGCAAAGCAAAGCAGTGCAAACTCGTACAAGGAAAGTCCCAGCAGTGCCAGGAAACGTAGAGCAAAGTAAAGAAAGCAGTTTGAGGCGAGACAAAGCACAACAGGGGTAGGAAAAGCAAAGCAGAGCAGAGAAGGTAAAGCAAAGTCGTGGCAGGAATACGAAGCAAAGCAAAACAAAGGAAAGCATGGCCTGAAAAAGCATGGCCAGGAAAAGCAAAGCGTGGCCAGGAAAACCAAAGCAAAAAGGTCCAAAAATAAAACAAAGCAATGCAATGAAAATGTATCTATACTAAAATAAAACAAACAAACAAACAAACAAACAAAACAAAAAAACGCAAAAAAAAGACCAAGCAAAGCAGGGCCAGGAAAAGCAAAGAAAAGCGTGTCCAGGAAAGGCAAAGCGGTGCAAGGCAGAGCAAAGCAAAGGAAAGTAGCACAAGGAAAAGCAAAGCAGGGCCAGGAAATGTAGAGCAAAAGAAAGAAAGCAGTTTGAGGAGGCAAGGCAAAGCACAGCAGGGGTAGGAAAAACAGAGCAGAGCAGAGAAAGTAAAACCAAGAGGTGCCTGGAATAAAAAGCAAAGCAAAACAAAGGAAAGCGTGGCCTGAAAAAGCACGGCCAGGAAAGGCAAAGCAGAGCAAGGCAAAGCAAAGCAGTGCAAACTCGTACAAGGAAAGTCCCAGCAGGGCCAGGAAAGGTAGAGCAAAGTAACGAAAGCAGTTGGAGGCAAGGCAAAGCAGAGCAGAGAAAGTAAAACCTAGAGGTGCCAGGAATACAAAGCGAAGCGAAGCAAGACAAAGGAAAGCGTGGCCTGAAAAAGCAAAAGAAAACATGGCCAGTGGAGGCAAAGCAGAGCAAGGCAAAGCAAAGCAGTGCAAACTCGTACAAGGAAAGTCCCAGCAGTGCCAGGAAACGTAGAGCAAAGTAAAGAAAGCAGTTTGAGGCGAAGCAAAGCACAGCGGGGGTAGGAAAAGCAAAGCAGAGCAGAGAAGGTAAAACCAAGAGGTGCCAGGAATACGAAGCAAAGGAAAACAAAGGAAAGCATGGCCTGAAAACGCATGGCCAGGAAAGGCAACGCAGAGCAAGGCAAAGCAAAGCAGTGCAAACTCGTACAAGGAAAGTCCCAGCAGTGCCAGGAAAGGTAGAGCAAAGTAACGAAAGCAGTTTGAGGAGGCAAGGCAAAGCACAGCAGGGGTAGGAAAAGCAAAGCAGAGCAGAGAAGGTAAAGCAAAGCCGTGGCAGGAATACAAAGCAAAGCAAAACAAAGGAAAGCGTGGCCTGAAAAAGCAAAAGAAAACATGGCCAGTGGAGGTAAACTAGAGCAAGGCAAAGCAAAGCAAAGCAAAGCGAAGTAGCACGAGGAAAAGCAAAGCATTGCCAGGAAAGACAAAGCAAACAAAGCAAAGCAAAGCAATCTGAGGCAAAGCAGAGCAAAGCAGGGGCAGGAACAGCAGAGGAAAGTAGAGAAGGAAAAGCAAAAGTGTGCCCGGAAGTGCAGAGCAGAGCAGAGCAAAGCAGAGCAAGGAAAAAGAAAGAGAAGCGAAGCAAATGGAAGGAGCTGGCGGCCAGCCCTCCTGCCGGTTCCCAGTGTCTGCGGGGCAAAGACCGCAAGGCCCTCATGCCGGGTAGAGCTGGCGGCCAGACTCGGACGGTGGCTGTACCCTGCTCGCCCGCTCCCCGGCCTCCCTGACACCTCTTAGTCCGCCGTGACAGTGGGCAAGAACCATGTCTTGCTTTACCTGGTTTTATCTTTATTTATTTATTTATTTATTGATTGTTGCCTTCCATCCGATGTAGTTGTGGGAATCATGTAGTTACTGATCGTCGTTCAAAACCTCACCCAACACCGTCCCCAGACGAATAGCAGTGGGGACCGCCTAGCGGCAGGCCACACGGCTGGGGCCACAGAACTGACCATGTCGGGTGGCCGGGCCTGCTGCCCCCACCCTCGAGTTGCGAGGGGACAGTGTCCGGGCTGCGGGGAGGCCCAGCTGTGTGTCTGAGGGTTTATGCGTTCCGAAATATACCGATCGCCTCATCGGCAAAATCGTCGGGACGGTCTGCAAAGGAAGCCTAGCGCAGCACAGGAGAGCAGAGAAATGAAGAGGAAAGCCGAGCAAGGCAAAGCAAAGCAGTGCAAACTTGTACAAGGAAAGTCCCAGCAGTGCCAGGTAACGTAGAGCAAAGTAAAGAAAGCAGTTTGAGGCGAGGCAAAGCACAGCAGGGGTAGGAAAAGCAGAGCAGAGCAGAGAAAGTAAAACCAAGAGGTGTCAGGTATACGAAGCGAAGCAAGACAAAGGAAAGCGTGGCCTGAAAAAGCATGGCCCGGAAAGGCAAAGCAGAGCAAGGCAAAGCGAAGCAGTGCAAACTCGTACAAGGAAAGTCCCAGCAGTGCCAGGAAACGTAGAGCGAAGTAACGAAAGCAGATTGAGGCAAGGCAAAGCACTGCAGGGGTAGGAAAAGCAGAGCAGAGCAGAGAAAGTAAAACCAAGAAGTGCCAGGAATAAAAGCAGAGCAAGACAAAGGAAAGCGTGGCCTGAAAAAGCATGGCCCGGAAAGGCAAAGCAGAGCAAGGCAAAGCAAAGCAGTGCAAACTCGTACAAGGAAAGTCCCAGCAGGGCCAGGAAACGTAGAGCAAAGTAAAGAAAGCAGTTTGAGGCAAGGCAAAGCACAGCAGGGGTAGGAAAAGCAGAGCAGAGCAGAGAAAGTAAAACCAAGAGGTGCCAGGAATACGAAGCGAAGCAAGACAAAGGAAAGCGTGGCCTGAAAAAGCACGGCCAGGAAAGGCAAAGCAGAGCAAGGCAAAGCAAAGCAGTGCAAACTCGTACAAGGAAAGTCCCAGCAGTGCCAGGAAAGGTAGAGCAAAGTAACGAAAGCAGTTGGAGGCAAGGCAAAGCAGAGCAGAGAAAGTAAAACCTAGAGGTGCCAGGAATACAAAGCGAAGCGAAGCAAGACAAAGGAAAGCGTGGCCTGAAAAAGCAAAAGAAAACATGGCCAGTGGAGGCAAAGCAGAGCAAGGCAAAGCAAAGCAGTGCAAACTCGTACAAGGAAAGTCCCAGCAGTGCCAGGAAACGTAGAGCGAAGTAAGGAAAGCAGTTTGAGGCGAGGCAAAGCACTGCAGGGGTAGGAAAAGCAAAGCAGAGCAGAGAAAGTAAAACCAAGAGGTGCCAGGAATACGAAGCAAAGTAAGACAAAGGAAAGCATGGCCTGAAAAAGCAGGGCCAGGAAAAGCAAAGCGCGGCCAGGAAAACCAAAGTAAAAAGGTCCAGAAATAAAACAAAGCAATGCAATGAATATATATCTAAATTAAAAAAAAAAAAAAAAAAAAAGGCAAAAAGCACACCAAGCAAAGCAGGGCCAGGAAAAGCAAAGTAAAGCGTGTCCAGGAAAGGCAAAGCAGTGCAAGGCAGAGCAAAGCAAAGTGAAGTAGCACAAGGAAAAGGAAAGCAGTGCCAGGAAATGTAGAGCAAAAGGAAGAAAGCAGTTTGAGGAAGCAAGGCAAAGCACAGCAGGTGTAGGAAAAGCAAAGCAGAGCAGAGAAGGTAAAGCAAAGCCGTGGCAGGAATACAAAGCGAAGCAAGACAAAGGAAAGCGTGGCCTGAAAAAGCAAAAGAAAACATGGCCAGTGGAGGCAAAGCAGAGCAAGGCAAAGCAAAGCAAAGCGAAGTAGCACGAGGAAAAGCAAAGCAGTGCCAGGAAAGACAGAGCAAACAAAGCAAAGCAAAGCAATCTGAGGCAAAGCAAAGCAAAGCAGGGGCAAGAAAAGCAGAGCAAAGTAGAGAAGGAAAAGCAAAAGTGTGCCCGGAAGAGCAGAGCAGAGCAAAGCAAAGCAGAGCAAGGAAAAACAAAGAGAAGCGAAGCACATGTAAGGAGCTGGCGGCCAGCCCTCCTGCCGGTTCCCAGTGTCTGCGGGGCAAAGACCGCAGGGCCCTCATGCCGGGTAGAGCTTTCGGCCAGACTCGGATGGCTAAACAATATATAGGGGTGGCTGGCCGGGGTGGGGGGGCCGGCTGCTCGGGAATAGGCTGGGCATCGGTCAGCGGGTGGTGAGCAATTGCATTGTGCATCACTTGTTTTCTTACACATTATTATTGTTAATACTATTATCATTATCACTATTGTTATTATTATTGTTATTATTATATTCCTTATATTCCTTATATTTTTATATTCCTGTCTTAATAAACTGTCTTTATCTCAACTCACCGGCTTCACTTTCCCGTTTCTCTCCCCCATCCCAGAGAGGGAGGGGGGAGGGTGAGCGAACGGCTGTGTGGTGTTTAGCTGCCAGCCGGGTTAAACCACAACATGTCTGTACCCTGCTCGCCCGCTCCCCGGCCTCCCTGACACCTCATAGTCCGCCGTGACAGCGGGCAAGAACCATGTCTTGCTTTACCTGGTTTTATCTTTATTTATTTATTTATTTATTTATTTATTGTTGCCTTCCATCCAATGTAGTTGTGGGAATCATGTAGTTACTGATCGTCGTTCAAAACCTCACCCAACACCGTCCCCAGACGGGCAGCAGTGGGGACCGCCTAGCGGCAGGCCACACGGCTGGGGCCACAGAACTGACCATGTCGGGTGGCCGGGCCTGGTGCCCCCACCCTCGAGTTGCGAGGGGACAGTGTCCGGGCTGCGGGGAGGCCCAGCTGTGTGTCTGAGGGTTTATGCGTTCCGAAATATACCGATCGCCTCATCGGCAAAATCGTCGGGACGGTCTGCAAAGGAAGCCTAGCGCAGCACAGGAGAGCAGAGAAATGAAGAGGAAAGCCGAGCAAGGCAAAGCAAAGCCCTGCTAGGGAAAAGAATGCGGCATAATGAAAAGAAATGACAAGCAGGGCCAGGCAAAGCAAAGCGCGGCCAGGAAAACCAAAGCCAAAAGGTCCAAAAATAAAACAAAGCAATAAAATGAATATGTATCTATATTAACAAAAAAAAAAAAAAAGAAGAAGAAGAAAAAAAGAAACAACAACAACAACAACAAAAAAGCAAAGCAATCTGAGGCAAAGCAATCTGAGGCAAAGGAAAGCAAAGCAGGGGCGAGAACAGCAGAGGAACGCAGAGAAGGAAAAGCAAAACTGTGCCCGGAAGAGCAGAGCAAAGCAAAGCAAAGCAAGGAGAAACAAAGAGAAGCGAAGCAAATGCAAGGAGCTGGCGGCCAGCCCTCCTGCCGGTTCCCGGCGTCTGCGGGGCAAAGACCGCAGGGCCCTCATGCCGGGTACGGTCGGCAGTGCAAAGGGAAGAAATGCGAGACGAAGGAAAGCCTCGGAAGGAAAAGAAAGCCTTATCAGGAAAAGCATAGTCAAGCAGGGTCAGGAAAAGCAACGCGTAGCAGTGGCAGGAGAAGCATATCGAAGCAAAACAGTGCTGTGAAAACGAAACGTGTAGTTGCTTAGCGTGGTGCAAAGTCGCTCCCCCCCAGCCCAACCCGCCCCAGGCGAATAGGGGCCGGTAGCCGGGCTACGGGGAGGCGGGTGTTCGAGAAGGCGAGCTCGCGGCCGCGGCCCCCGGTTACCTCGGGCCGCCCGTCGCTCTGACGTCAGAGGCAAACGCCTGGCCGAGAACGGCGTCCGGGTCTACCCGGAAGCCGAAGGACGCATGCGCGCGCATGTCCAAAGGCGTCCGTCGGTCGGTCGGTCGGTCAAGCGATTCCCGAGTGGGTCCGCCCAGGCGAAAAGCACCGAAAAGTGCCGGAAAGGTGCGAAAAGGCCCGAAAAGGTCCGAAAAGGGCCGGAACGGCCCGTACGAAAAGCGAAGGAAGGCAGACCGACCGACGGCGTTCGGTCCCGGCCGGCGGGTCTGCCGGTGTCCTCCTGCGGTTGCCGGGTGTACCGCGTCCTCCTGTGGCCGCCTAGTCTCCCCGTGTCCTCCTGCGGCCGCCGGGTCTATGCGGTCGCCGTGTTTGCATAGCCCGTGGCGACCTGTAGGGGTCGCTGCAGCGGGGCCGGCCGCGAGAACGGCGTCGGGGTCTGCCCGGCACCGGCGGACGCGCGCGCGCACGTCCAAAGGCATCCGTCTGTCGGTCGGTCGCGCGGTTCCCGAGTGGGTCCGTCCACGCGAAAAGCACCGAATAGCGCCGGAAAGGTGCGAAAAGGCCCGAAAAGGGCCGAAAAGGGCCGGAACGGCCCGTACGAAAAGCGAAGGAAGGCAGACCGACCGACGGCGTTCGGTCCCGGCCGGCGGGTCTGCCGGTGTCCTCCTGCGGTCGCCGGGTGTGCCGCGTCCTCCTGTGGCCGCCTAGTCTCCCCGTGTTCTCCTGCGGCCGCCAGGTCTACCGGGTCCCCCCGCGCCCCCTCGCGGCCGCCTGACGTACCCGTGTCCTCCCGCGGCCGCCAGGTCTACCCGGCCGCGGTCGCCATGTTTGCGTAGCCCGTGGCGACCTGTAGGGGTCGCTGCAGCGGGGCCGGCCGCGAGAACGGCGTCGGGGTCTGCCCGGCACCGACGGGCGCGCGCGCGCGCGCGCGCGTCCGAAGGCATCCGTCTGTCGGTCGGTCGCGCGGTTCCCGAGTGGGTCCGTCCACGCGAAAAGCATCGAAAAGCGCCGGAAAGGTCCGAAAAGGCCCGAAAAGTTCCGAAAAGGGCCGGAACGGCCCGTGCGAAAAGCGAAGGAAGGCAGACCGACGGCGTTCGGTCCCGGCCGGCGGGTCTCCCCGTGTCCTCCCGCGGTCGGGAGGTGTACCGTGTCCCCCTGTGGCCGCCTGGTCTACCCGTGTCCTACCGAGGGCGCCCCGTCTGCCCGCCTGGAGGAGGTCGCTGACGGTCGGGCTGTGGGAACGGCGGCCACGTCTACCCTGACTCGGACGGGACTTGGCGGCGTGCCGTGGGGCTAGCGGTAGATGAGTAGGTCGTGAGACGGCTCGGAAGGTGTCGTAGGCGTCGCTGTTTCTTTCTGCCTCCAGTTACGTCGAGGTAAAAGTCGGTTGCTCTCGGGTGCCTCGCTGCGGGACTCTTGAAAAGGTCTTGGAGCTTTTCGGGGGCGGTGACTTTTGTGTCCGTCTATAGGAGAGAGCGGGGACTCTGCTCCTGAAGCGGTGCTGAGCGAGCACTTGCGGCTGGGGGAGCCGGCGCACGAAAAGGGGTCGCGCGGCGTCGGTGGCGGCGTGGGCTCGGGGGTCGGTTCTGTCGACTGGTCAACCTTAGCTGCCTGCCGACTCCCTCCCCCCCCCCCCCCGCCCCGCCGGGGAGCGAGAAGCGGTCTCGCGCGCGCGAGTCGCTGGGAAAAGAAAGAGCTGTGGAGAAAAGCGGCGG
>NW_028153720.1:0-17814 GCF_964211835.1 Anser anser
GGGGGCAATGGGGTGGGGGGGACATATGGGGGGGGCATATGGGGATGGGGGGGCAGCGAGGGGAATGGGGACATGGGGGGGGAATGGGGATGAGGGGGGCAATGGGGTTGGGGGGGCATACGGGGGTGTGGGGGGTGGGGGGGTAATGGGGCCGGGGGGGGGTAAAGGGGATGGGGGGGGGCAATGGGGTGGGGGGGCATATGGGGATGGGGGGTGGCGGGGGGAATGGGGACATGGGGGGGGAATGGGGACATGGGGGGGGCAATGGGGACCACCCCCCCTTAGGGACATGGGGGCTCACAGGGGACAATGGGGACCACCCCCCCCCCAGGGACACGGGGGGGATATGGGGGACAATGGGGGCCCCCCACCCCACCCTGAGGGACAATGGGGACATGGGGGACAATGGGGGACATAATGGGCACACAATGGGGGACACAATGGGGGACATGGGGAAAATGGGGGGACACGGGGGGGGGACATATGGGGACACAATGGGGACACAATGGGGGACGTAATGGGGGGACAATGGGGACACAATGGGGGACACAATGGGCGGACAATGGGGACACAATGGGGGACACAATGGGCACATGGGGAAAATGGGGGGCCACGGGAGACAATGGCGACACAATGGGGGGACACGGGGGAAAATGGGGACACAATGGGGGACACAATGGGGACACAATGGGGACACAATGGGGACAATGGCGACACAATGGGGACATGGGGACAATGGGGGGACATGAGGGACATGGGGACAATGGGGACACAATGGGGACACGGGGACACAGTGGGGGAAGTAATGGGGACACAATGGGGACACGGGGGACAATGGGGACACAATGGGGGACACAATGGGGACATGGGGAAGATGGGGGGACACAGGGGACAATGGGGACACAATGGGAACACGATGGGGGACACAATGGGGACACAATGGGGGGGACACTGGAGAATGGGGACACAATGGGGACATGGGGACAATGGGGACACAATGGGGACACAATGGGGGGACAATGGGAACACCATGGGGGAAGTAATGGGGGGACAATGGGGACACGGGGGACAATGGGGACAATGGGGACACGATGGGGACATGGGGACAATGGGGGGGACACTCACGGGCAGGCAGACCCTCTGGGCGGAGCGCCCCATCCGCCTCATGTTGAGTTCGGGGCGAAAAAGGCGGATTTTGTCGTCGGCGCCGCGGAACGCCTTCATGCCCTCGAAGAGCTGGGGGGGGGGGCGAGGGGGGGCACTGGGAAACGGGCTGGGGGGCACTGGGAGGGACTGGGAGGAACTGGGGGCACTGGGAGGGGGGCTGGGGGGCACTGGGAGGGGGTTGGGGGAAATGGGGGGCCCTGGGAGGGGGGCTGGGGACACTGGGAGTACTGGGAGGGGGGCTGGGGGGCACTGGGGGCACTGGGAGTGGGGCTGGGGGGAACTGGGGGTACTGGGAGGTGGGCTGGGGCGAACTGGGAGTACTGGGAAGGGGGCTGGGGGGCACTGGGGACACTGGGAGGGGGGCTGGGGGGGAACTGGGGGCACTGGGAGTGGGGCTGGGGGGGACTGGGGGTACTGGGAAGGGGGGCTGTTTTGCCCCATTGTTTTGGGGCCATTTGGGAGCATTTTGGGGGGATTTCAGGGCATTTTGGGTCTTTTTTTTTGCTTTTTTTTGGGGGGGTGTTAGCATTTTGGGGCACTGTTTTGGGGCCATTTTGGGACATTTTGGGGGGTGTCAGGGCATTTTGGGCACTCTTTTGGGGACATCTGGGGGGCTGTCACGGTATTTTGGGGCTTTTTTGGGGGACGTTTTGGGGCATTTTGGGGGGTGTCAGGGCATTTTGGGGCATTTTTTGGGGACATTTGAGGACATTTTGGGGAGGGGTCAGGGTTTTTTAGGGCTTTTTTGGGGGACGTTTTGGGGCGGTGTCGGGGCATTTTGGGGCATTTTTTGGGGACACTTGGGGACATATTGGGGGGGGTGTCAGGGCATTTTGGGGCACTGTTCTGGGGACATTTGGGGACATTTTGGGGGTGTCAGGACTTTTTAGGGCATTTTGGGGGGGATATTTTGGGGGGTGTCAGGGCATTTTGGGGCTTTTTTGGGGGACGTTTGGGGGGGTGTCAGGACATATTGGGGCTTTTTTGGGGGACGTTTTGGGGGGGTGTCAGGACATATTGGGGCTTTTTTGGGGGATGTTTTGGGGGGGGTGTCAGGGCATTTTGGGGCATTTTTTGGGGACGTTTTGGGGCATTTTAGGGCATTTTTTTTTGGGGGGGGGGTCAGGCTCAGCGCAGTTTGGGGCCGAGTTTCGGGGCCGTTTCGGGGTCGCCCTTTATTTTTTTTTTTTTGGGGTGGCCCCCACCTCGACGGCGTAGTGCAGCGCCGAGGAGGCGGGGTGCAGGCGCAGGTCCTGGAAGGGGCGGATGTGGGGGGGCCCCCAGCCCCCCCCCCGGCTCCACTCGACGGTCAGCATGTGGTCCGTGAAGGTCTGCCCGAAGGTCAGCGCCCCCCCCTCCGGCTTGGCTTTGGGGTTGCTGCTCAGCTCCACGCGCAGATCCGCCGCCTGCGGGACCCCAAAAGGGACCCCGAGGTTTGGGGGGGGGACCCCAAAACGGAGGGACCCCGAAAGGGACCCCAATAGGGACCCCGAGATGGGGGGACCCCAATAGGGAGGGAGCCCAATATGGAGGGAACCCAATAGGGACCCCAAGATGGGGGGAGCCCAATATGGACCCCAAAACTGGGGGACCCCAATAGAGACCCCAATAGAGACCCCGAGATGGGGAGACCCCAATAGGGAGGGAACCCAGAATGGAGGGAACCCAATAGGGACCCCAAAATGGGGGGACTCCAATACGGACCCCAATATGGACCCCAAGACTGGGGGACCCCAACAGAGACCCCAATAGAGACCCAGAGGTGGGGGGGACCCCAAAACAGAGGGACCCCAATAGGGACCCCAATAGAGACCCCAAGATGGGGAGACCCCAATAGGGAGGGAGCCCAATCGGGAGGGAGCCCAATATGGACCCCAATAGGGACCCCAAGATGGGGGGGACCCCAAAACAGGAGGACCCCAATAGGGACCCCAAAAGAGACCCCGAGGTGGGGGGGGACCCTAAAACGGAGGGACCCCAAAAGGGACCCCAATAGGGACCCCAACAGGGACCCCAGGACTGGGGGACCCCAATAGAGACCCCAATAGAGACCCAGAGGTGGGGGGGACCCCAAAACGGAGGGACCCCAATAGGGACCCCAAGACTGGGGGACCCCAATATGAAGGGACCCCGGTATGGGGGGGACCCCAAAACAGACCCCAAAATTGGGCACCTCAGGATTAGGGCACCCCAATAAGGATCCCAATAGGGACCCCAATAGGGGGGGACCCCAAAACGGAGGGACCCCAATAGAGACCCCAATAGGGACCCCGAGATGGGGAGACCCCAACAGGGAGGGAGCCCAGAATGGAGGGAGCCCAATATGGACCCCAGTAGGGACCCCACGATGGGGGGGACCCCAAAACAGAGGGACCCCAATAGGGACCCCAACAGAGACCCCGAGATGGGGAGACCCCAATAGGGAGGGAGCCCAGAATGGAGGGAACCCAATAGGGACCCCAATAGAGACCCCAAGATGGGGGGAGCCCAATATGGACCCCAAGACTGGGGGACCCCAATAGAGACCCCAATAGAGACCCCGAGATGGGGAGACCCCAATAGGGAAGGAGCCCAATAAGGAGGGACCCCAATAGGGACCCCAGTAGGGACCCCAAGATGGGGGGGACCCCAAAACAGGAGGACCCCAATAGGGATCCCAATAGAGACCCCGAGATGGGGGGACCCCAATATGGGGGGAGCCAAATAGACACCCCAATAGAGACCCCAATATGGACCCCAAGACTGGGGGACCCCAATAGGGAGGGAGCCCAGAATGGAGGGAACCCAATAGGAGCCCCAAGATGGGGGGACTCCAATAGGGACCCCAGTATGGACCCCAAGACTGGGGGACCCCAACAGAGACCCCAATAGAGACCCAGAGGTGGGGGGGGACCCCAAAATGGAGGGACCCCGAAAGGGACCCCAATAGGGACCCCGAGATGGGGGGACCCCAACAGGGAGGGAGCCCAATCGGGAGGGAGCCCAGAATGGAGGGAGCCCAATATGGACCCCAAGATGGGGGGGACCCCAAAACGGAGGGACCCCGAAAGGGACCCCAACAGAGACCCTGAGATGGGGAGACCCCAATAGGGAGGGAGCCCAGAATGGAGGGAACCCAATAGGGACCCCAAGACTGGGGGACCCCAATAAGGACCCCAACAGAGACCCCAAGACTGGGGGACCCCAACAGAGACCCCAGTAGAGACCCAGAGGTGGGGGGGACCCCAAAACGGAGGGACCCCGAAAGGGACCCCAATAGGGACCCCGAGATGGGGGGACCCCAACAGGGAGGGAGCCCAGAATGGAGGGAACCCAATATGGACCCCAAGATGGGGGGGACCCCAAAACTGAGGGACCCCAATAGGGACCCCAACAGAGACCCTGAGATGGGGAGACCCCAATAGGGAGGGAGCCCAGAATGGAGGGAACCCAATAGGGACCCCAAGACTGGGGGACCCCAATAGAGACCCCAATAGAGACCCAGAGGTGGGGGCGACCCCAAAACAGAGGGACCCCAATAGGGACCCCAATAGGGACCCCAAGACTGGGGGACCCCAATATGAAGGGACCCCGGTATGGGGGGGACCCCAAAACGGACCCCAAAATTGGGCACCTCAGGATTAGGGCACCCCAGTAAGGATCCCAATAGGGACCCCAAAACTGGGGACCTCGGGCTTAGGGCACCCCACTGGGGACTCCATCAGGGGGGGGGGGGGGGCGCTGCTATTAGGGTACCCTGATACCGACCCCATTGTGAGCGGGACCCCAGGACCGGGCCCCCCAGGACTGACCCCATTGGGCCCCCCCCCCACGACCGACCCCATTGGGGACCCCCCCTCCAGCACCAACCCCATTGGTGCCCCCCCCCCCCCGAACCGACCCCATTGAGGCCCCCCCCGACCCCATTGGGGCCCCCCCTTACCCTAAAAACACTGTTGTAGGATCGCCGGGGGCCCAGCAGGGCTGCGAGGACCTGGGGAGGGGGGGGGGGGGCAAAAAATTGGGGGGGGGGGGGAATTTAGGGTGGGGGGGGCACAATGACACCCCCCCCCTCCCAGTTCATCCCAGTTTGGGACCAGTAAAAACCAGTTAACGGCCGGGGGGGGGTGGCTGGAGAGCAATGGGGGTGAGTTTTGGGGGGGGAGGTGGGGGGGGGTGTAAAAGGGGGGGGGGGGGGTAAAGGGGGCGGGGCCATGTGTGGCCACGCCCCCTTTTCAGCCCTGGCCCCGCCCCCCGGCCTAGCCCCGCCCCCCCGTTGGACTTTGGCCCCCCCCCCGCCGCCGCCATTGGGAGTTGCCGGAGGAGGCTGAAGGTGGGGGGCCGGGGGGGGCTTTTTTTGGGGGGGGGCACGTTTTGGGGAGGGGGGGCACGGGGGGGTGCCCTGAGGGGGGAGGGGGCAGGGCTGAGCCCCCCCCTCCCCCCGCAATAAAAGGGGGGGGGGTAAATGGGGGGGGGGCAATAAATGGGGGGGGTGGGGGCAGGGCTGGAGGTTTTTTGGGGGGGTGGAGGGGGGGTTTTGGGGGGGGGGGGTCCCATTTTGGGCCCCCAGAAATCCCCGGGGGGGGGGCCGGGAGCTGGGGAGGGGGCGGGGCCACGGGGAGGGGCGGGGCCACGGGGAGGGGGCGGGGCCTGGGCACAGGCAGGGATCCCGGAAGGGGGCGGGGCATGGGCGTGGTCACAGGGAGGGGGCGGGGCCTGCGATTGGGCGGGGGCACAAAAGGGGCGGGGCCTGTGCTGTAGGTCAGGGCGGGGTCATGGGAGGAGGCGGGGCCTGCGCCTGGGGAAGGGGGCGGGGCCTGGGGAAGGGGGCGGGGCCTGGGGAAGGGGGCGGGGCTTGCGGGACCCGGGGAAGGGGGCGGGGCTTGCGCCTGAGCAGGGCTGCGGGTGTCCAGTATGGCCTGGGGGGTTACTGGGAGAGACTGGGAGCCACTGGGAGGGACTGGGAAGGACCCTGAGAGGACCTGGGAGACTGGGAAGGACCCTGAGAGAACCCAGGGGTTACTGGGAGCTACTGGGAGGACTGGGATGACAGAGGAAGGCACTGGGAGAGACTGGGAAGGACCCTGAGAGGACCAGGGGGTTACTGGGGGCTACTGGGAGGACTGGGGAGTGCGCTGGGAGAGACTGGGAAGGACCCTGAGAGGACCAGGGGGTTACTGGGGGCTACTGGGAGGACTGGGATGACAGAGGAGGGCACTGGGAGAGACTGGGAAGGACCTGGAGAGAACCAGGGGGTTACTGGGAGCTACTGGGAGGACTTGGGGGGGGCACTGGAAGAGACTGGGAAGGACCCTGAGAGCACCAGGGGGTTACTGGGGGCTACTGGGAGGACTGGGGAGGGCACTGGGAGCTACTGGGGGGCACTGGGAGGGGCACTGGGAGGACTGGTGGCGGTACTGGCAGCTACTGGGAGCCACTGGGAGGACTGGGGGGGACCTTGAGAGGACCAGGGGGTTACTGGGAGCTACTGAGAGGACTTGGGGGGGGCACTGGGAGAGACCGGGAAGGATCCGGAGAGGACCAGGGGGTTACTGGTGGCTACTGGGAGGACTTGGGGGGGCACTGGGAGCTACTGGGGGGCACTAGGAGGACTGGGGGGGACACTGGGAGCTACTGGGGGGGGCACTGGCAGCTACTGGGGGGCACTGGGAGAGACTGGGAAGGACCCTGAGAAGACCAGGGGGTTACTGGGAGCTACTGGGGGACACTGGGAGGGACACTGGCAGCTACTGGGGGGCACTGGGAGAGACTGGGAAGGACCCTCAGAAGACCAGGGGGTTACTGGGGGCTACTGGGAGGACTGGGGGGGGCACTGGGAGAACTGGGGGGGGCCCACAGGCGACCCCGGGGGGCGTCGAGGCCCCGCCCCCGCCCCGGAAGTAGTCCTGCGCCCCGGAAGCGCTTTCCCCCCCCCAGCCCCCCACTCACCGCTCCGCTGCCCAGCACCGGGCGCGCACCGCCGCCGCCATGGCTCCGCTGCCCCGCCCCGCCCCCGCCCGCAGCCAATAGGAGCGCGCCTCACATCCCCGCCCCCGGCGGCGGCCAATGGCAGCGCGCCTTGCCGCTTCTCCCCCGCAGCCAGCCAATGGGAGCGCTCGGCCACGCCCCTTCGCCGGCTCGGCGGCCAATGGGAAAGGCCCGGACGGACTCGCCCCCTGAGGCCACGCCCCTCGGTTCTTGGGGGCGGGGCTGGGGGAACCCTCTGCGGGCGTTGCCGGGCAACGCGAGGCCACGCCCCCCTCGTGACGTAATCGCCCTTATTATAGTGAGGGGCCGCAAGGCCGAGGGGGGAGAGCCGGGGGGGGGGGGGGAGGTCTAAAAAATGGGGGGGGGTCCCCAAATCCCGGGAGGGACCCCAAAAAGTGGGGGGGTCCCCAAATCCGGGGGGGGTCCCCAAATCCGGGGTGGGTCCCCAAATCCTGGGGGGGGACCCCAAATCTGGGAGGGGGGTCCCTAAATCCCGGGGGGTCCCCAAATCCCGGGGGGGGGTCTCCAAATCTTGGGGGGGTCCCCAAATCCTGTGGGGGGGGGCCCAAAAAGTGCGGGGGGTCCCCAAATCCCGGAGGGGACCCCAAATAGTGGGGGGACCCCAAATCCCAGAGGGGACCCCAAAAAGTGGGGGGACCCCAAATCCAGGGGGGGACCCCAAAAAGTGGGGGGGGGGTCCCCAAATCTGGGGGGGGTCCCCAAATCCAGGGGGTGTCCCCAAATCCCGGGGTTATCCCCCAAATCTGGGGGGGGTGTCCCCAAATCCCGGATTTCTGCGGAATTCCGTGCGGATTTCTGTCAGCGCACCGTAAGGAAAAAAACGCTGTTAATAATAAAATCGGGTGGAATTGCCCCAAAACGGGCCTCTCACTCCCTGCTGCAAATGAGGGGGGCGCCGCGGTGAGGGCTGGGGTTGGGGGTTACGGTTAGGGTTAGGGTTAGGGTTAGGGTTGGGGTTGGGGTTAGGATTAGGGTTGGGGTTGGGTTTGGGGTTAGGATTAGGGTTGGGGTTGGGTCAGGATTAGGGTTAGAATTAGGGTTAGGGTTGGGGTTAGGATTAGGGTTGGGGTTAGGATTAGGTTTAGGATTGGGGTTGGGTCAGGATTAGGGTTGGGGTTGGGTTTGGGGTTAGGATTAGGGTTAGAGTTGGGGTTAGGATTAGGGTTGGGGTTGGGTCAGGATTAGGGTTAGAATTAGGGTTAGGGTTGGGGTTAGGATTAGGGTTAGGGTTGGGGTTAGGGTTGGGGTTGGGGTTAGGGGGTTAGGGTTAGGGTTGGGGTTAGGATTAGGGTTGGGGTTGGGTTTGGGGTTAGGATTAGGGTTAGGGTTGGGGTTAGGATTAGAGTTGGGGCTGGGGTTGGGTTTAGGGTTAGGATTAGGTTTAGGTTTAGGGTTGGGGTTGGGGTTAGAATTAGGGTTGGGGTTTGGATTAGGGATGGGATTGGGTTTGGGGTTAGGATTAAGATTGGGATTAGGGTTAGTGTTGGGTTTGGCATTGGGTTTGGTGTTAGGATTAGGTTTAGTGTTAGGGTTTGGGTTGGGGTTGGGTTTGGGGTTAGGATTCGGATTAGGTTTGGGGTTGGGTTCAGGGTTAGTGTTGGGGTTAGGATTAGGGTTAGGATTGGGATTAGGATTAGGAATAGGGTTAGGATTAGGATTAGGTTTGGGGTCGGGGTTAGGGTTGGAGTTAGGTTTAGGGGTAGGGTTAGGATTAGGATTAGACCCCAGAATCGGGTTGAGGACCCCCAGATTTGGGTTGAGGAACCCCAACATTAGGGAAGGAATTCCCACCCCCCCACCCATCCTTGGAGGACCCCCCCCCCCTTAAAGGGGAGCCCCAAAACCGCCCCATTTTCCCCCAAATCTCCCCCTTATTTCTCCCCCCCCCCCCAAAAAAAAAAACCAGCACCGGGGGGGCGGTGAAGCACCTTTATTGTCCACTGTGCCGCGGGGGGGGGGACGGACGGATAAATTTGGGGCTCCCCCCCCCCACAGACCCACATGTGGGGGGGGGCAGGCTGCCCCACAGCCCCCCCCCCCCAAAAAAAATTTCGGGGGGGGCGGGGGGAGCCCGGGCACCGTGGAGTGAAGTGGGGCTGAGCCTTGAAAGCGCGGCGGGGGGGCTGAAAAAAAGGGGGGGGGGCGCCCCGTAAACTCCCCCCCCCAAATAAAAGTGCTGTGGGGCCAGGGCTGAGCGCTGGGGGGGGGGGGGGGGCACCATGGGGCCCCCCCCCTGTGCTGTGGGAGTGACCCCATGGGGGTGTTTTTTTGGGGGGGGGGGGGAGCAGGGTAAAAACAGGGGTCCTTGTGCCCCCCCCCGTAACCGTGTCCCTGGGGGGGGGGGGGGGGACAGGGTAGAGAGGGGGTCCCTGTGCCCCCCCCCTTGTAACAGTGCCCCTGGGGGGGGGGCAGCAGGGTAAAGAGGGGGTCCCCATGCCCCCCCCCTCAAATAACTATGCCCCTGGGGGGGGGGCAGGGTAAAGAGAGGGTATCCCCCCCCCCCCCAGTAATCGTGTACCTGGGGGGGGAACAGGGTAAAGAGGGGGTCCCCGTGCCCCCCCCCATAACCTTCGACCCCCCCGTGCCCCCCCCATAACCTTCGACCCCCCCCAATCCCCCAAACCCCACACCGTGGGGCTGGCAGGGGGGTAGCTTTTTGGTTTTTTTTTGGGGGGGGGGGGGGGGGGCTGATATTGGGGGCCCCCCCCCCAGGCTAAAAAGCGGGAGCTTCAATTCCTGGTGGGGGCGGCGAGGGGGCTGGGGGGGCGGCGGATGTTGGCGCGGTCCTTGGCGGCCTCCTCTTCCTCGTCGTAGCGCTCGTCCTCCTCTTCCTCGTCGCTGTGCCGGGGGCTGGAGATGCGCGAGAGAGCCGGGGAGGGGGGCACCGAGGCCGGGCGGGGGTAGCGGAAGCCCTGGGGGGGGGGGCGAGGGGGGGCGAGGGGGGGGGTTAGGAGGGGTTAAGGGGGTGTGGGGGTCCCACCTGAGGGGGTTTGGGGAGGTTTTTGGGGGGGTCGAGGGGTGTGGGGGGTGTGGGGCGACCGCCTGAGGGGGTTTTGGGGGTGGGGGGCACCCAGCTGGGGGGGTTTGGGGGGGGGTTAAGGGGGTGGGGGGACGCCACAGGGACAGACAGGGACGGACAGGGGACAAGGGGACACCCTGGGGATACTTGGGGGCACCCAGGGGACACTTGGGGACACCTTAGGGACACCCAGGGGACACCCAGTGACACCCAGGGGACACACAGGGACACCCACAGGAGAAGGTGACACCCAGGGGACACTTGGGGACATCCAGGGACACCCAGTTACACCCAGTGACACCCAGGGGACACCTGGGGACACTCAGGGACACCCAGGGGAGAAGGTGACACCCAGGGGACACTTGGGGACACGCAGTGACACCCAGGGGACACCTGGGGACAACCAGGGACACCGAAGGGGCACCCAGTGACACCCAGTGACACCCAGGGGACACTTAGGGACACCTGGGGACACCCAGGGGACACCCAGTGACACCCAGGGGACACTTAGTGACACCCAGTGACACCCCAGGGACCCCCAGGGGACACTTGGGGACACCTTAGGGACACCCAGGGGCCACTGGGACACCCCAGGGACACCAGGGGACACCTTTGGGACACCCAGGGGACACCGAGGGGACACCCAGTGACACCCAGGGGACACTTGGGGACACCCCAGTGACACCCCTGTAACACCCAGGGGACACCCAGTGACACACAGGGGACACCTGGGGACCCCCAGGGGACACTTGGGGATACCCAAGGGACACCCAGGGACCCCCAGGGGACACTCAGGGACACCCAGGGGACACCCAGGGGACACTTGGGGACACCCAGTGACACCCAGTGACACCCAGAGACACCCCAGGGACCCCCAGGGGACACTTGGGGACACCCAGGGGACACCAGGGGACACTTGGGGACCCCCAGGGGACCACAGGGGACACTTGGGGACCCCCAGGGGACACCGAGGGGACACCCAGTGACACCCAGAGGGCACCCAGGGACACCCCAGGGACCCCCAGGGGACACTTGGGGACCCCAAGGGACACTTGGGGACACCTGGGGACACCCAGGGACACCGAAGGGGCACCCAGTGACACCCAGTGACACCCAGGGGACACTTAGGGACACCCAGGGACACTCCAGGGACACCCAGGGGACACCTGGGGACACCCCAGGGACCCCCAGGGGACACTTGGGGACACCCAAGGGACACCCCAGGGACCCCCAAAGGACACTTGGGGACACCCAAGGGACACCAGGGGACACCCAGGGGACACTTGGGGACCCTTGGGGACACCGTCGCTCACCGCCGCGGCCGCCTCGGGGGGCTCGTAGGTGAAGTGCTCGGGGAAGGCCTTGGCCAGCGCCATGCGGCGGGCGGAGGTGTAGTACTGGGGGCAAGGTCAGGGGTCAAGGTCAGGGGTCACGGTCAGGGTCAGGGGTCAAGGGTCAGGGACCCCCGACCTCCCCCCTCCCCTTTGTAACCCTGACACTCCCCCCCCCCTCCAGGACCCCAAAGCCGCCCCCCGGGGCCCCTCTGGGACCCCCAGGAACCCCCCCGGGACCCCAAAAATCCCCCCCAGGAACCCCCCCGGGGGACCCCAGAGACCCCCCCCGGACCCCAAAAATCCCCCCTGGGACCCCCAGGGAACCCCCCCAGCACCCCAGGGACCCCCCCCTGGACCCCAAAAATCCCCCCTGGGACCCCCAAGAACCCCCCCCGGGACCCCGGAACTCCCTCCAGACCCCAGGGATCCCCCCCAGAAACCCCCAGGAACCCCCCCCAGGACCCCAAGGACCCCCCAAGGACCCCCCACGGACCCAAAAAATCCCCTCAGGGACCCCCAGAAACCCCCCTCGGACCCCCAGGAACCCCCTTCGGACCCCAGGGACCCCCCCAGGACCCCAAAAATCCCTCCCGGGACCCCCAGGATCCTCCCCACACCCCAAAAATCTCCACCCCCCCCCCCCCGTGCCCTCCTTTAGGACCTTGGGGCCCCCTGGGACCCCTCCGTAGCCCCCCAGGACCCCTCCGTAGCCCCCCAAGACCCCTCCAAAGCCCCCCAGAACCCCTCCGTAGCCCCCCAGGACCCCTCCGTAGCCCCCCAGGACCCTCCATATCCCCCTCGTACCCCTCCAAAGCCCCCCAGAACCCCTCCAAAGCCCCCCAGTCCCCTCCTCATCCCCCCAGGACCCCTCCTCATCCCCCCAGGACCCCTCCAAAGCCCCCCAGTCCCCTCCTCATCCCCCCAGGACCCCTCCAAAGCCCCCCAGTCCCCTCCTCATCCCCCCAGGACCCCTCCTCATCCCCCCAGGACCCCTCCAAAGCCCCCCAGTCCCCTCCTCATCCCCCCAGGACCCCTCCAAAGCCCCCAGTCCCCTCCTCATCCCCCCAGGACCCCTCCTCATCCCCCAGGACCCTCCACATCCCCCTTGTACCCCTCCAAAGCCCCCCAGGACCCCTCCTCATCCCCCCAGGGCCCCTCCCTCATCCCCCCAGGGCCCTCCATATCCCCTTAATACCCCTCCAAAGCCCCCCAGGGCCCCTCCTCACCCCCCCCGGACCCCTCCTCATCCCCCCAGGGCCCCTCCAAAGCCCCCAGGACCCTCCATATCCCCCTCGTACTCCTCCAAAGCCCCCCAGGACCCCTCCAAAGCCCCCCAGTCCCCTCCTCATCCCCCCAGGGCCCCTCCAAAGCCCCCCAGGACCCCTCCAAAGCTCCCCAGTCCCCTCCTCATCCCCCCAGGACCCCTCCAAAGCCCCCCAGGACCCCTCCAAAGCCCCCCACTCCCCTCCTCATCCCCCAGGACCCCTCCAAAGCCCCCCAGGGCCCCTCCTCATCCCCCCAGGACCCTCCATATCCCCCTCATACCCCTCCAAAACCCCCAGGACCCCTCCAAAGCCCCCCAGGGCCCCTCCTCATCCCCCCAGGACCCTCCATATCCCCCTCATACCCCTCCAAAGCCCCCCAGAACCCCTCCAAAGCCCCCCAGTCCCCTCCTCATCCCCCCAGGACCCCTCCAAAGCCCCCCAGAACCCCTCCAAAGCCCCCCAGTCCCCTCCTCATCCTTCCAGGACCCCTCCAAAGCCCCCCAGGACCCCTCCAAAGCCCCCCCCCAGGGCCCCCCCCGGCTCTCACCCGTCCCAGGTACTTCCAGTCGAGGAGGTCGGAGAGGCGCTCGGTGCGGTTGCGCTGCACGATGCGCTGCCGCCGGCTCTGCTGGCAGAAGCCGTAGAGGAAGGCGGTGAGCTGCGCGCACGACTCCTCGGGCGCCCGGAATCGCCGGTCCACGATGTAAATCCCTGGGGGGGGGGGACAGGGTCAGAGCGCGGGGGGAAACGGGGACACGGGGGCGTGGGGACGCGGGGACGGGGGGACAGGGGGACGCGGGGACACGGGGATGTGTCCCGGTGCCGCCAAGCTGGGGGTTTGGGGGCAGGGGGAGGTGGGGAGGGGGGAGTTTGGGTGGTCAGGGATGGGGGGTGGGGGGGGAGAGGGGGTAAGGGGGTTTGGGGTGGGGGGGAGGGACGGGGGGACAAGGGGATGAGGGACAGGGGGACAAGAGGGCGATGGGATGAGGGACAGGAGGACAAGGGACAGGGGGACAATGGGATGAGGGACAAGGGGACAGGGACAGGAGGACAAAGGGATGAGGGACAGGGGGACAATGCGATGAGGGACAAGGGGACAAGGGGATGAGGGACAGGGGGACAAGTGTGCAATGGGATGAGGGACAGGAAGACAAGGGACAGGGACAATGGGATGAGGGACAGGAGGACAAAGGGATGAGGGACAGGAGGACAATGGGATGAGGGACAGGAGGACAAAGGGATGAGGGACAGGGGGACAGGGACGGGGGGACAGGAGAACAAAGGGATGAGGGACAGGGGGACACAGGACAGGAGGACAAGGGACAGGGGACAAGGGGATGAGGGACAGGGGGACAAGGGACAGGGGGACAAAGGAGAGGAACAGGAGGACAAGGGGACGAGGGACAGAAGGACAATGGGACAAAGGACAAGGAGATGAGGGACAGGGGGACAGGAGGACTACGGGGACAGGAGGACAAGGGACAGAAGGACAAGGGGACAACGGGACAAGGGGACAAGGGGACAATGGGGCAAAGAACAGGGAACAAGAAAACGGGGATGAGGGGAGAAGAGGAGAAGGGGACAAGGGGATGGGGGGACAAAGGGTCAGGGGGACAAGGGGATAAGGAGACGGGGGACAAAGGACAAGGGGACAAGGGAAAGGGGGACAAGGGGACAAAGGAAAGGGGGACAAAGGGACAGGGGGACAGCCCCGACCCCGCAGGCTCACCGTAGGCCGAGGGGTCGGCGATGTGCTCCTCCATGAAGCACCCGAAGCCCGAGAGGTTGGTGGAGACGCTGGGGATGCCCATGACGGTGCACTCAGCTTTGGGGGGGACACACAAAAAAATTGGGGGGGGGCTCAGCGGCGTGTGGGGGGGGTCCTGAGCTGTAGGGGGGGGGCTGTGGGGAAAAAGGGGGGGGATCCCAGTACCGGGGGTGTAGCCCCAGGGCTCGTAGTAGGAGGGGAAGACGCCGAGGTGGCAGCCGCGCACGAACTCCTCGTAGTCGACGGGCAGCAGGGGGCTGGTGGAGGACAGGAACTCGGGGTGGAAGATGATCTGGGGGGGGGGCACAGTCAGCAAAAGCTCCCCCCCCAAAAAAACACCCAGAGCCCCCCCTCCGAGGTCACCTTGACGCGGTCGTTGCTGCTGTTGAAGAGCCCGATGCGGCGGATGGTGGTGAGGATGGGGTCGGTGGCGTCGTCCAGCATGTTGTGGGTGCACACGGGGGGGAAGGACTGGCGCTGGATGGGGGCGGGGGGGGGGGAACGGGGACGCAAATGGGGACGGGGGGGGGACACACGGGATCCCGGGTGCCCCCCCAAGTTTGGATTAAAGGGAGAACGCCCCCCCCCCCGAGAGAGCCCACCTGGGTGGCGAAGATGGCGCGCTTCATCATGGTGAAGTCCTCCCGGTCCAGCATCTTGTTCATGTCGGGGAGGTTCCCCCTGCGGGGCGGGGGGGGGATGACTTCAGAGGGGCCCCCCCCACATTTTTGGGGGTCTCCAACGTCCCCTCGTGTCCCCCTGATGTGTCCGTCCCCGTCCCCCCCCTGCCTCGCTTACACCAGCAGCGACTCGTAGAGCTTCTTCCCGAATTTCTCCTTCACCGTGTTGGCCGTGTCCCTGCGTGGGAAGTGGGGGGGGGGGGGAGCCAAAATAAAGGGGGGGGGGAAAAGGGGGGGGCGTTGGGGGACACCAGGGGGTGTCCCTGTCCCCAAGGGGACAATGGGGGGGGTCTCACCAGAGCTGCTTGCGCACGGCCTGGCCCTTGAGGGACTCGACGTTGAAGTGTTGGTGCGCGCCGGCATGATGAAGAAGGCCACCACCGTCGTCTCGCTGCCGTTCACCTGCGGGGGGGCACCGGCACGTGTCCCCAAATGTCCCCAAATGTCCCCCCCCCGGCCCTAAAGGACACCCCGGGACCTAGAGGCACCCTGTCCCCGAGCGTCCCCTTCTTTCTGGCCGGGAATGTCCTCCTGTCCTGGCCCCAAATAGATTCTGTGACCCCAAAGGTCCCCCATGTCCCCAAATGTCCCTGTCCCCAAATGTCCCCCGTGTCCCCAAGTGTCCCCATGTCCCCAAATGTCCCCCCTCCAGCCCTAAAGGACACCCCGGGACCTAGAGGCACCCTGTCCCCGAGCGTCCCCTTCTTTCTGGCCGGGAATGTCCTCCTGGCCCGGCCCCAAGTATGTTCTGTGACCCCAAATGTCCCCCATGTCCCCAGACGTCCCCCGTGTCCCCAAATGCCCCTGTCCCCAAATGTCCCTGTGTCCCCAAGTGTCCCCATAGCCCCAAATGTCCCCCATGTCCCTAAATAACCCCCATGTCCCACAATGCCCATGTCCCCAAATGTTGCCCCTGTCCCTAAATATCCCCCAAGTCCCCAAATGTCCCTGTCCCCAAATGTCCCCCATGTCCCCAAACGTCCCCCGTGTCCCCAAATGCCCCTGTCCCCAAATGTCCCCTTGTCTCCATAGCCCCAAATGTCCCCCATGTCCCCAAATGTCCCCCATGTCCCTAAATAACCCCATGTCCCACAATGTCCATGTCCCCAAATGTTGTCCCGTCCCTAAATATCCCCCAAGTCCCCAAATGTCCCTGTCCCCAAATGTCCCCCATGTCCCCAAACGTCCCCCGTGTCCCCAAATGCCCCTGTCCCCAAATGTCCCCTTGTCTCCATAGCCCCAAATGTCCCCCATGTCCCCAAATGTCCCCCATGTCCCCAAATGTCCCCCATGTCTCTAAATAACCCCCATGTCCCACAATGTCCATGTCCCCAAATGTTGCCCCGTCCCTAAATATCCCCCACGTCCCCAAATGTCCCCCGTGTCCCCAAACGTCCCTGTCCCCCAAATGCCCCCTGTGTCCCCAAATGTCCCCCATGTCCCTAAATGTTGCCCCTGTCCCTAAATATCCCCCAAGTCCCCAAATGTCTCCCAAAACATCCCCTACGTCCCCAAACGTCCCCCATGTCCCCAAACGTCCCCCATGTCCCCAAACGTCCCCCATGTCCCTAAATAACCCCCATGTCCCCAAATGTTGTCCCTGTCCCCAAATGTCCCCCATGCCCCTCAGTGTCCCCCATGCCCCCAAACACCCCCCGTCCCCAAACACTTCCCCATCCCTGAGTGCCCCCTGTCCCCAATGTCCCCCCGATGTCCCCCGATGTCCCCCCCCGGTGTCCCCCCCCCGCGCCCCCACCCGCAGCAGGTAGTTGAGCCGCGCCAGCGCCTCCAGGAAGATGTCGGCGCCCTTGTTGGAGTACTCGTAGCGCCCCGCGATGAAGAAGAAGAGCGTCTTGTCCAGGTCGAAGTCCAGGTGCCTGCACGGGGGGGGGGGAGGCGTCACACACAGCCCCCAGACCCCAAAAAACCCCGACAGATCGCAAAACCCCCCGACAGACCCCAAAAAACCTCGACAGATCCCAAAACCCCCCGACAGACCCCAAAAAATCCCTGTCAGATCCCAAAAACCCCCGACACATCCCCAAAAATCCCCGACAGATCCCCCAAAAAACCCCCGACCCCAAAAATCCCCGACAGATCCCAACCCCCCGACAGATCCCAAAAAACCCCGACAGATCCCAAAAATCCTCGACAGACCCCCAAACCCCCCGACAGATCCAAAAAAACCCTGACAGACCCCGAAAACCCCGACAGACCCCGAAAACCCCCAACAGATCCCAAAACCCCCCGACAGATCCCAAAAACTCCCGACAAATCCCAAAAATCTCCGACAGATCCCAAAATTCCCCAACAGATTCCCCCAAACCCCCGACAGATCCCCCCAAAACCCCCAACAGATCCCCAAAAATCCCTGACAGATCCCCCCAAAACCCCCGACAGATCCCAAAAAACCCCGAGAGACCCCAAAAACCCCGACAGATCCCCCAAAATCCTCAACAGATCCCAAAAATCCCCGACAAATCCCCCCAAATCCCCAACAGATCCCCAAAACCCCCAACAGATCCCCAAATCCCCAACAGATCCCCCAAATCCCCGACAGATCCCAAAAATCCCCGACAGATCCCCAAAATTC
>NW_028153719.1:0-82188 GCF_964211835.1 Anser anser
AATCCTTATCCATACTTTTACATTTCTACATTGTGACTTAATAAGTGATGCATCTCTTACATAGAGAAACAAAGAGGTGGGTATTTATCGCTGTGAAGAAGGGAGCATCAGCCGCTCTCCTCTTCCTCATTACTTTAAGCTACTGCAGTGCATTTTCTTGTAATACAGTTACACAACTGTCGCAGACCCCTGTCCAATAAAAAAATACTACACTTATCCTCAATAAGGTAAAAAATAACATGCACATTGTGAAAACAAAATGTATTCACTTAACAGAAAATTTTCAATAACACAATAACTGTAAAAGTAATGATATTTGGATTTATGTCTGGTAAATTTTGCTTTCGAATGAAAAAAATATTTTGACAAACTAAAATAATCTAAATGCCTTAGCTCTTTTGCTCTTTCTCTATTTCTCCCTTTTTCTCTCTCTTTTTTTTTTAATCAAAGACACTTAGTTCACTTGTTTTGTTTCTGGCTGGAAGGCAATGAACTATTTCTTTTCACAACCTGGAAAAATAATATAATAATAACTATATATAATAATAGAACTATAGCCAAGTACTTCAGTTTCAAGCAGCCAGCATTTGGTAGCATGCTATGAATAACATTTAACCAGTTGAAAGTATTCAGGGACTTTGGGACTGAGACAGTTTGTATTAATTCCTTGTGCTCATTAACAGCTCTTCTTAGCTAATCATATCACATCTGGCTTGGCACAGAATTAACACAAACCATACCTAGATAAAAAACCAAAGGTTATGATGCCCTTTCATGTTGGGAAAACAAAACAAAAAACCTTTGGTTGAGAAAGCCATTTTTCTTCAAACAGAAAATGTAGTGCACACATTAGGGGACAAGTTCCTGTTTTGTGAACTTTCCCTGCCCATCAGTTCAAACATCAGAGAAACGTGATACTGCAATACACTGAGATTCCATCAAAGGCCACCTAAAGCAATCACCACCAGTACTATTATCATCCTATGCAAAACTGCATCAAACTGTAGATGAAACATGCCGTGTATTCTTTAAAACAATAGTAGAAATGTTTAGTACATACCAAATTATTATTGTTCTTTCTCAAATGTTTGCTTTCTCTTATAATTGCTACTTCCCAAATCATCTGCCATAAAAAAACATCAGGTTCATGGGACAGACAAAGGGAAGATGTTACCCTAGTGTTTCTGCAGGAATGTTTTCTAGAATATTTTAAATTCTTTGTAAGTCGCTGATAGATCTGATTTGCTTATGACTATTAGGTGTGTGTATGTTGGCAGTCATGAAGTGGGCTGGCAGGAGCCTCGTGCAGGCCAACAAAGAGAAGGGCAGAGTCCTGCCCCTGGCGGGGAGCAGCCCCAGGCACCAGGGCGTGCACCCTGATGGAGAGCAGCTTGACAGAAAGGGCTTGGGGTCCTGCTGGACACTGCACTGGGCAGGAGCCAGCAACATGCCTTGTTACTAAGAAGGCTGATGGCATTCTGGGCTGAATTAGGCCAAGTATCCCTAGCAGGCTGAGAGAGCTATCCTTCCCCTCTACTCTGCACTGGTGAGGCTGCACCTGGAGCACTGGGTCCAGCTCTGGGCTCCCCAGTGCAAGACAGACCTAAACGTACTGGGAAGACTCCAACAGAGGGACACCGAGGTGATCAAGGGAAGGGAAGAGAGGCTGTGAGAGCTGAGACTGCTCAGCCTGGAGAAGGGGAGGCTCAGGGGGATCTCATCAGTGTCCTTCAATACCTGAAGGGAGGGTGGAACAGGACAGAGCCAGGCTCGTGTCAGTGGTGCCCAGGGACAGGACAAGAGGCAGCGGGCACAAACTGGAGCACAAGAGGTTCCCTCTGAATATCAGACAGCACTTTTGTGCTGTGTGGGAGCACTGGCACAGGTTGCCCAGAGAGATTGTGGGGTCTCCCTCCTTGGAGATACTCAAAAGCCTGGACATGGTCCTGAGCAACCTGCTCTAGGTGGCCCTGCTTGAGGGGGAAAGGACCAGATGACCTCCAGAGGCCCCTTCCAACCTTAAGCATTCTGTGATTCTATGAATGCTTGCAAGAGTTCAAAGTACATGTCAGGTATGTGGATATTCACTTCTTGCTGGTGTTCTCTGAACAGTGAAACACAATCATTGTGAGTCATTATCAACTGAAAGCACAAAGATGGAAACTGGCATTAAAATTTGAGCGTGGTCAACACAAAGAACACACCTTCACAACCAATAACAGATCTTGAGGCTGTATGGAAGCTTATAATTCCTGCCACATTGTCACTTGCCAGAATAATCACTGTGACAGTGTCAAAACTGGGCAAAATTCGACTCCCTCCTTCAGTATGGACCAGGCTGATTTCAATACTTTCATCATCCTCTGGCTCTGGATCATCTATAATGGGCAGCGTGACCATCTTCTTTGTTTCACCTACAAGGAGAAGAACGTATACAACCGTGTGTCCACTTGGAAACCACCTTGTAAAAAGACTCAATCATCTCATTTTGAAAATAATTAAATACATAAAATATATTAAAATTGCATGAAACAAACTTATTTACCTTTCTGGAAGTCAGTGAATGTCATTATGAAATTTTATCTAATTACTATTGATCAGTCACATTAAGCCAATAAAACGATCACATCATTAAATATACTATGTAGAAATTAATTATATAGGAATTATTTCGGAGTGCCTAGAATTCTTTATTTTCATTACAAATTCTATGACTTTAAAATTTAACTTAGAAAAGGGGAATATCATTCTTGAAAAAAAAATAAATTGCCAGGTGCTAAGCTCTCCGATGAACCATTTACACAAGGGTGTACATTCAATATGAGTACATTTACTGAGCCAGGGAATGCATTGAAATGGGATGACATTTTGTTAGTTCCTTGCCTTTGGGACTATCAAAGAATAATAATGTAAGCAGCAAACACCGTTAATCTCTAGTCGCTATATATCCATTAAAATTTACAACACAATCCTGTTGTTCAGTGCGTGTGCATAACCCAGCTGTGTTTTATGATCATTAGAATATCAATTTACAGAATACATATGTATTTCCTGCTAGATTGTCTTTCAAAATACTTCAAAATCAGTTTTTACTAAACTTATAACGGGTAATGTAATTACATGTCAGCCTCACAATCATTGCCAGCAGCCATGCCTTACTATTCAGATGATTTATCAAGCTAGCACACTAGAATCTTTACTACGCACCTGGAAATTGCTTTCAAAATATCAGTTCGATTAACTCAGACTTTGAAAAAATAAAATACAGCATAAAATACAGCATGCTGCATGGTACTTAAGTAATGTCTGAGAGGGACTTGTTTGTCCTGTTTGCAATTCTTTTAAATATGTTCTGTTATGTTACGTTTAAATATGTTTTGTTATGTTACAATATGATCTCAGAATTTAAAGAGATGTCATGAAAAATTAGTACTGTAGTGACCGAGGGCTAACAAAAGACCACTTAGGCCTGATTCTCATTTCCATTATCCTTGCTGTAACAACTATCTTCGACTTTATTAATCCTTACTTATGTGGTAAAGGAAATCTTTAGAGTGCAATATTTATACTGCAATATTTCTTTAATAAAAACCCTTAGGTATTTATTGTGCTTAGATATTTCATTGTGCTTTGCTACCACTGTGTGTGTTCTGCAAGATAATGCTACATGCTAATGAACAACCATACTCTTTTGCACGTGTATCCTTAGCATTCAGGAAAATTTAGCCTAAGAAGAAGATATCAGTTGTCAAAACATCCACAGTATCGTGTACTTGTCACGTTCTTTTTTCTTTTTCTTAGTTTTACAAAACAGAAGCCAAAACGAGAGCTTGTCTCACCTTCAGCAAACACCAGAGTCTCACCGACACCTATAAAATCCAAGTTTGGAGTAGCAGTCCCACCAATGACACGCCATTCCACTGTCACTTGTCCCAGGCTGCCTTCTGTTCTGTGTATCATTAGCTGCACGTTGGTCTGAGGACGTTCCTCTACTTCAACATACAGACCTTTCTCTGTTGCATTGGGACTTACACTGTAGATCTTAAACACTCCAAATGCGTCTCCATTCATCATTATGATAACTGTGGAGGTATTTGGCTGTCCTATGGTTGGTTGGTTTTTTGAGCTGGCTGAGACGTTCATCAGTTCTGCTTTCAAAAGGGTTATAGTGAATCTCTCATCCAGTTCTGGCAGGCTGTCAGGCAGTATGGTAACTGTTAGATTTGCAGACTCTTCCCCTTCCTGCATTATGGCCCACTGTCTTGTAACAGGTTCATAATCACTGCCAGCGATGGCTTGTGTGCTGAAGAGGGCGAATGCACTGGTAACGTTTTTCTTGTAGGTCCGGAACCCTGAAGTGTTGTTAGTTAATGGGCTGATATCTGACGTCAGCCAAAGGCAGAGAGGAATCCCTGAGGCACTGGAAAATGTAAAGGCTGAACATGCTTGTTCTTTTAGGCACTGAGCTGCACAGGAATACACAGGGTCACTTGCTGCTGACACATTCACTCTGGTCTTGGATGGTTTGTCAGGAATTCCTTGTACAGGAGGCTCGTAGTAGGCCAGGATATCCTGACCTTGCTCCACAGCAAGAGCTACAACGTCAGTCTCAGAAGTGCTGTAGAAAATCTGCAGCTGACCAAATCTTCCCTCACTAAAAGACATTATAATAAAATAAAGTTCTGTTAGTTGACAAAGGATGTCTAATATTCTACATGTTTCTGGGTTAATAATAGAAGTGAACAAAATCAACTGACCCTTTCTGAATTGCTGAAAAATTCCAAATAACACATCAAAATGCATTCCCTTTGAAACTAGTACCAGAATAACTGAGTTATCTTATTTTTTTGTGGATAGCAAGTTTGATTATTTATAGCTTAGGTAGTAGTCTGTTAAGAATGCATATTTGTAAACATTTGGTTCTAGGAGTTAACTTAGTCTTCTTCAGGACTTGGCAGCTCTCCTTACTTGCAAGGAAGAAAAAGCCGGTGACACCCAGACTTATCATCCTTCCTCTAGGATCACATGCATAAAACCTGTTTTCCTTCTCTTATTTTCATCCTGTAAGGGCTGGCCATTTTGTCCTCCTGTTCAAATCACAGGAACAGGCTACCATGCAGGTTTAAATGATTTGATGATTAAACGGACAAAATGAATAGTACACTGTGTACGCCGAGTTTACATTGTGCATTTCAATGTATACTACGTTTAAGTAATTTATGTAATACACAGACATCTACTTCAAAAACAATGTGTTTGAAATGAAAATACATTGAGATGGCAGATCAAAGAATTGATGCACATATTTTTATGAGAGGAGCATGAAATTTGACATTATAGTGGAAACAAAAGTGAAGAATAAATAGTAATTACAAATAAAGCAAACATTATACAAACCTTCGCCTGACTGTTATGTTTGCCAGCAAATTTCTTTCTAGTGGCTCCTGAACTCGATATAAGGATTGATGAAAGAAAACTGTGCCATAAGGATTATCATTGGCAGGTATTATAATACTTGCCACGCCATCTAACCCAATAGCACCACCATTGGAGGCCTGAGTTAATTCTACACGGACAATCTCAAAGAGAAGAAAAGAAAAAGAAGTAATGCAGCTAGACAATTTGTGGTTTTTCTAACAATAATTACAAGCAAAGTATAACATGAAATTATAGCACCTTCCTGCCGGAACATTTCTTGTTTTCCATCATACATATTTCTAGAACAAGTCAAAATTAATACCATCTTCAAGGAAGATGTAAGTGCTTGACTTACTTCTTCTATTTCTGGAACATCATCAGCCAGGATTTCCAATAGTAGCATCTGAAAGGCTTCCCCAGGGGCAAAAGTAATATTGCCTGAGGCAACCTGCAAGTCCTCATCAGCAGGGTGTCCACCAATGGTAGCAACCCACTCAACAGTAACGTTACCAAGTGTCCCAGCATTGCGGATTACTGGCAGATTTATGGGTACTGATCCAGATTCAGGCTCCTCCACAGTAAATTCGGTCATCTGGAACACTGAAGTGCAGCACAAAGAGGTGTATTTCATTAACAGTAATATTTAAAATAAAAACACCATCCTAGTTACTGAATTATATATTTTATTTCACTTGATTGCATTCATTTGCACAATTAAAAAAATGTTAATCAGGTTTAAACTTCAAATTGAACTTTCAGTATCATTTTATCTGCAAATAAAATTGGCATGAAAATTCAGCCCCCACCCAAGAGTTTATTCCAACGTATCCATTGTTCAAGGCTAGCCATGATCTAAGTTTTTAGAAGACGGTCAGAAGGTAATTTTTCCCAGTGAGGAAATTTTTTATCATTTTTTATGTCACGTATGGAAAAAATGTGTCAACATATTCCATCTAAATTGTTTCAAATATAAGTCTTTCTTGTATAAAATCTTTAGTTGTTAAGAATGAAGTTAATGAATTATCCATGTGGAATTATTTACTTTTGTCAATTTCCTTTACATTTTGCTGATAAAATGGAATAACTGAAATAAAGTAGGGTACTAAAGGGAGAAAGAGTAAGTCAAATAAAATGGCTGGAAAACATACACCAGAAATACTGAAATAGAAAAAATAAATAGAAAAGATAAATTTCTAAAATGTCATTAAATTTTTGAAATTACCATTTTTTTCTCAAAACCTGTGTAATGAAACTATTTTTGGAAAGTGTCCACAATCCATTTTACTGATAATGATAGAAAGAAGAAAAACTACAATAACTAACAACCAGAACATACAAGAATGCAATTTAAGTCATATTTGTACTTTCCAATTTCCCCAGATATTTAAACCTGCTTTGCCTGATTATTTTGTAAAACAATGACACTGCACTATCTAAACAGGTTTTGGCATGTAAACTTAAGCTTCAAGCTATTGCAGAAATGCAACATTTAGAATAGATAAAAAAATACAAATTAAATTAAAATCCATCCCCATTAGGAGACTCCAAAATCCACCTTCGTCTCACAAAATCTTGATATATAAGTTGACTGAATGCTTCAATTTCGCTATATAAGGGCACCATTTGCCCTTACTTACACGTTTTAATTTAGTTTATCTTATTTTGTCCTTTACTGTGTTCATCCAGACTTCCCTTTTTGTATTCTGAAAATTTTTATTCCATTGCCCAGTAATAACTCACCCACAAATCAGCAGATTGCTACTGGACAAGAGAAAATATGCAAATAAGACTCATTTACCAAAGGATCCAAACGGGTCATCAGAAGCCTCAATGGTTATGACTGCCCTCGTCAAAGATCCAAGCAAGGCTCCTCCTGTCGTTTGATTCAGCAGCTGAACATAAAAGGACTCCTCAACTTCAGGATTGATATCATTAATTATATAAATTGGCACAGCTTTACTTGTTTCTCCTTCTAGTAAGACAACATCTGATGAGGCTACACTGTAGTCCTCACCTAGATTTGTACATGAAAAAATAACAAAACAATCAAAACACAGAAGAATATTAAGGCATTCTGGTTCATTATGAAACATCACTAATGTTTATCAGCACTAATATTTATCTGTTCTTTTTGCATTCCCTTGTGTTCATATGTTGGTGTGTTTTTTTGTGTTTTTTTTTTCTTTATCTTCATACCCAGAAAATACAATTGTTTATTTCCTAGTGCCTTTTAGATATCTGGATGGATGAAAATAAATCTCATCTTGGCCAAAACAGAGTTTACACTGTCAGTCCAAGAAGCAATTACAAAAGGTCCATTATTATCTTCCATTGAGAAGATCACACAACTGTGACATTTCTATATTTGATTTCTGATAGTTGTCTGGCTTTCCAAGAGATAAAATGAAACAGAAGTACCTTTTTCAAAGGAGATTTTACTAAAGGACATAAGGTCACTCCTTCCCTCGTGGAGCTTTTCAGGGATCACCTGAGAGCTTTACCTTTCATTTGCAAAGTAAAAGTCTTCTTGAATTGTGCTTAACATTTGTCTGTTTCACAGAGGAGTCACCAGCTCTCAATTTCCCTCCAAGAAACTCAAATAAGCCATGTATGGTAGGTTGAAATATGTACAAAGGACTAAGTACTAGCTATATATACTACTACAGGATTTTTTATTTTATTTTATTTTTTTGAGAAAGTGAGTGGCCACCAGGGAAACAAACAGCCAATTCCTTTCCTTAGTTTTCTTGCTAGATTCTTCAGTGATGATATCTCTGAGTTTTTTTAAATTTGATGTAAGGTCTCTTCTATAGGACCTGAATTCCTGTCTCCTAAGTACACTCAGTAAGTATCTCACACTTTGGTATTTTTTCTACTTGTTTTACTAGACTGCATTCAATACACACTTGCTTGCTTTGGTTACTCGAAGCATACAGTATGCTCTTTCTGGTTTAACACAGAATGTGTATTTCTGCTATTTTGATTTCTTACCAGCTGTTGCAGTTATTGGCATAGCTTTGAATTTCACAGAAACATCTGCAAAAATTCCCCCAGTTCTGGTCACGTTAATGATTGGTCCAACATAATTTTCAGCAACTCGCACAGCTGAAGCTGAAAGCTGAAGTGTTCCAAAAGCATCATCATTGGCATTGATAATTACATGAGCTATAGTCTCACCCACTGATCCAAGACGAGGAGAATTTACAACTGAAATATGAAAAAAACCTCTTAGAGCAAGCCTGAAATGCCTCCTATATATGGCTATACTGTTCATATACATACACCTGAGTTTAGTGGATGGCCACTACTAGCTTTCAATAAAATTTTCATTTTAGATTTGGACAAAATATAACTACAAACTGCACAAGCATATTTTTGATGTTTGAATTATATTATGTCAGAAAATCCACATTCTTACTAACTTATTATTCTACCCTGCTGTGGAGCATACAAAACACCAGTTCTTTGAAGAGGTGAGGTACTAGCAAAATTACTTATTTATTTGTCCATAGGACAATAGAATTTTACACTAGCAATGATGAACTATAAGTAACCTTTCAGTTTCCCAGTAGAATTTTTTGTAGTGTTTCCCTTAAAAATCAAGATTAATGTGGGAGAGTCATGGGGGAGAGGGAAGGGAAATTAGGCATGCCAAGAAGCTCTTAAGCATAAATAAGGCTGTAATGACCTGAATTTATCTGATCGGGCAAACATCCTCTACGCTAAAAAGCCAGCATGAAGCTGCAATTCTACACCACTTAATGTTTAAAAGGCTTTTTTCGCTTTCAGTAAGTGCAACTAGCTTATTTCCTATCATTGTGCTTTACAGAAACAACAGGTGAGCAGGTATTAGCACACAAAACCAATACAGTAATACAGTTGGCCTAAAACACCTGGGATAAAGCAGATGCAGAAGGGAGAAAGAAATGTCCACCCCTGACAAAATTTTGTGGTAAAGGAAATATATGCTGACACACAGAATCTTCATACTTAATGTGAGATACTCTGACATATAACTTACAGGATTCTTAACTATACAGAGTTAGGCAGAGGTAAAATTTTACTGTAATTTCAATTGCTGCATTTTATCCTATTAAATATAAATATTAGCCTACATATTTAAGCTTTGGGTTTACATATGAAAGACACTTACTTGGCCGATCCTGTACTTTGTCGATCAAAACAGTATTGTTTAGCTCCACAAAAACAGATTCTGACCTCTCAGGATCATAATCATCCAAAATAGGCAAAGATATTGTGGCTTCGCTTTCATTGGCTGCGAAGATCACATAACCAGTAATGGGTATATAATCTTCTCCTTGTATTGCTCTAACAACATCAGGTGGAAGAAAGGGTGACTTTTCATCATCACCTAAAGTTCTGTATGTAACCACTACTGTACCAAGAAGACCACCAAGCCTTACTATTGTCAGGGAGATATTTTTTGTTTCTTCCTCAACTTTTATTGGTCTGTTTCTCTCAGAAAAGATGAACAGTCCATATGGATCATCATTAGCTAAAACTGTTAATGTTGCATTAGTGTGATTTCCAAGACGACCACTGGACACATTGATGATCAAAACTGAAAACACCTGATCCAGTTCAGGCACGTTGTCAGGAGAAACTTGTATGGTAATATTTGCTCTCACTTGGCCAACATCAAATGTTACATTCCCATATGCAGAGACCAGGTCTTCTGTAAGATCACAGACTATGACCCAATACAGAGTCACCTCAGACAGGGCCCCATGAGTTCTCACAACCTAAGTGGAAAACACAAAGATTTATGTATTTCTTTGTACTATAAGAAAGAAGAACATAAAAGTGTAAAATGGCATACAGCAAAGTCACAGAATCACAGAATATCCTGAGTTACAAAAGATCCACAGGGATTATCAGGTCCAACACCTGACTCCACACAGGACCACCCAAAATCAAATCGCATGTCTGACAGAGTAGTCCAAATGCTTCTTGAACTCTGGCAGCTCAGTGCTGTGACCATGTCCCTGGGGAGCCTGTCCCAGTGCCCGACCACCTCTGGGTGCAGAACCTTTCCCTAACCCCCAGCCTGACCCTCCCCTGTCCCAGCCCCATGCCGTTCCCTCGGGTCCTGTCGCTGTCCCCAGAGAGCAGAGCTCAGCGCCTGCCCCTCCGCTCCCCTCGTGAGGGAGCTGCAGGCCGCCATGAGGCCTGCCCTCGGCCTGCTCTGCTCTGGGCTGAACAAACCCAGGGACCTCAGCCGCTCCTCATACTTCTTGCCCTCTAGACCCTTCACCACCATAGTAGCCCTCCTTTGGATGCTCTCTAATAGTTTATGTCCTTCATATATTGTAGCACACACAGTGCTAGAGGTGAGGCTTCGCCAGCACAGAGCAGAGCAGGACAATCCCTTCCCTTGACCATCCAGCATTGCTGTGCCTTATGCTCCAGAACACAGTTGACCATTTTGGCTGCTAAGGCACACTGCTGGTTCATATTTCTCTTGCTGTCAAGCAAAACCCCCAGATCCCTTTCCATGGGGCTGCTCTTCAGCCTCTTGTCCCCAGGCCTGTCCGTACAGCCAGCATTGCCCCTTGCCAGGTGCAGAATCCAGCACTTCCTCGTTTAACTTAATTCCAGTCAACTGTGACCTCTCCAGACTCCAAGACTATTGAAAAATTATTGAGAGAGGTCTTGCAATGACATCAGCCAGCTCTTTCTGTACTTTGGGATTAATCCCACTGGACCCCATAGACTTATATGCATCCAGCTGGAGCAGCAAATCCTGCACAAGTTCAAAGTTGGCTGGGAGTTTATCATCATCACAGTCCTGAAATTCAGAGCTTTGGGTGTCCCCGAGCCCATCATTGGTGTTAAAGACAGAGGCAAAGAAGGCATTAACCTCTGCTTTATTGGCGTACTTATTTGTGAGGTTACCAACCTCAACAAGTAATGGATCAATGTTTTCTCTGCTCCTCCTTTTGCTGTTAGCATACTTTAAAAAAAGCACTTTTTGTTGTCCCCACAGTACTGGCCAGCTTCAACTCTGAGTGAACATCACCTCTGTAGTCCTTGTTCAACTGACCTTGCTTCCAATGCCCACAGATTTTCCTTTTTCGCCTAAATTCTAGAATAAGATCCCTGCTCAGCCAAGCTGGCCTTCTGCCCAGCTTGCTCAACTTCTGACTCTTTGGAATTGCCTGTTCCTGTGCTCTTAAGAGGTGTTACTTAACTAACCAGCACTGATGGACTCCAATACCTTCAAAAGCAGGTTCCAAGGGGACCTCACAAACTAGTTCACTGAGTAGTCTGAAGTCTGCTGTCTCCATAGCTAGGGCTGAACTTTTGCTGGCAGTTTTCCTCCTATTACCAAAGATTTTAAACTCAGCCATCTCATGGTCACTATGGCCAGGACAGCCTCCAATCACCACTTCACCCACAAGACCCTCACTGTTTACAAGCAACAAATCTGGAGGGCACCTTTCTTAGTCAGCTTCCAGAGTAACTGTACCAACAAGTTATTGTTAACGTGCCTCAGGAATTTCCAGTACCTGTTTGTATTGGCTGTATGGTATTCCCAGCTAACATCTGGGAAGTTGAAGTCACCCACAGGGACAAGGGCAGATGACCTAGAGATATCCCTTAGTTCATTATAGAATAATTTGGCAATGTTGTCCTCCTGGCTGGGTGGTCTATAGCAGACTCCCACAACAACTTCATCTTATTGTTATAACTTATTTCCATGTCCCTTAATCCTTACCCGGAGGATCTTAAGCATGTCATTGCCAACTGCAAGCTGCACACAATCCAGCCCCTCCATTATATACAGTGCAAAGTCATTGACATGATGAGTTAAAAATAAACTAATTTTAAAAACAGTGTAATCTTTATCATCTTAGCTTTGCTGTATTTGTTGTGTCATCAGCACTTACTTTAAAATATTCATACCTCAAATGTAAACAAGTAGAAGTAAATTTAAACTTATATAAAACATTTTAGTTTTAAGCTGAAAGATACACTTTAGAAAGTGAAGTATAAAATGTCAAGACAAATGTACATGATAAAGTTAAGTTAAAATGCTGTAGACCTATTATAAAAATATTGCAGAATGCTCTGTAAAATAGACATAAAAGAGGATTGCATAGCAATATGAGACCCAAAACTTTCTAACCTGCAACATAATATTGCTATCTCCATCTTCAGGCTCAGTTCCATTTACCGAGAGTGACTCAGTACTGAACTCAAAGACGCCATGAGCATCATCAGAAGCCTCAATAGTCACAACGATGTGGGATGCAATTCCCAAGCTGGCTGTAAGTGCAAGTGCCAAAATGAGTTATTTTTTTATACCATCTTTTCTTAAAAGCTAAGGAAGTTTGTTACAAAAAGCACACAGAAAAGCATAACTGGAATATTTCTGCTGTTTTGCATTTTGTGGTGTGTTTTTTTTTTGTTTTAAATGTGGAATAATTATCCACATGGATAAGGAACTCACTTTCAATAATGCAGTCCTGGCAGCCCTTCTATGGAACAACACTCCAAAGCAACATATAAAATGCAAATATTTTAAGAGAGGATCAAAAATAAAATTACTTGTCTAATTAAGGAAAATGAACTAGAATTTAGGGTAGGGGAGAGTTACGTGGTAAAACACAGTGTAAGCAGTGCAGACAGGACAAAAGCAGGTACTATTTTAACTGAAGCTGGAACAAAGAAAAAGCTAGTCCAGGAAATTCTACTACTGTAATGATCATCTTGTGTGAGATAACTTGCTGCTTAGAAAGAGAAAGAGCCTGGCATTTTAAAAAAAATCTGGAAACACAGAAGAGGAAACAACACTTCCCAGGAAGTTCCAAAAAGTGGTTAAACCACAGACTTACTCTCAGGTTCAAACTGAACTCCTTTGTATTTTCAAATAAAACAGAAAATCAGGCTGTCACTGTGGAATAAATTATTTGATTTCGATAATGGGTGCTAACACAATATTTTCAGGTCTCTAGGGTTTAATTCAAAATCCGCCATCATTAGCGTTTCCCTCATAGTAGGTGCTTTTGTTTTCATCTTATTTCTGCATATTGTATGTTTTTAATTTTCTCAAGATTAAATTATCTTTGTTTTCTGTATGTTGTGACAAAAATAGACTTCAAAAATGAAAAATAATCAAAGCATTCTTTTAGAAAAAAAAGAGCTAACACCACTTTTTATTAAGAGTATTTTTGAGATGCAGAGATCAAAGCATAAAGCAAGTGGCAAAAGAAAGTATCAAAACACACAGTCAGGTAATTTTTAAATTACCTTAAATTTAAAAAGTTTCTCTCCTCTTTGCTCTCCAGAAAATTTTACAAAATTTACAAACAAAGCTAATTTTTCTAACTACTTCTGGAATAACTACATTGTGTTCTATAAAAATACAGCTTTGAAGATAGAGAAGCTGTTATTTTCTGTATTACGGTTAGTATTGACTGTTGTTGAAATTAAGCCTTTTTTAAAATGGGAAAGAATGTTTTGACAGGACTCTATGATATATCTCAAACCACAAGCAAAATAACACTATGATAAACTGTGTCAGTAGTGTAGTTCATGAGGGATATTACAGTTAGCATAAAGAAATAAAGATTAATCCAAAATGCTTACCATGCTGATGGACAGTTGGAAGGAAGAAATCCATGTTCCCATCACCACTACCACTGCCATCATTTCTAAAGAGCTCAGCAACTTTAAGATGACAGACATACAGATATATACACATATATACATTTATAAATCAGAGCGCAAGCAAAGAGAAATTTAAACTATTCTGGACAACAGGAAAAAAAGAGGGAAGCACTCTAGGAAGGTATCAACTTTGCTTCTGAAAGTGTACAGGAGTTCTAATAAAGACTGAAATATTTACATATGCCACCTCTTACTTAATTTATGACATTGGAAATAGCAATGGGAAGTCAGAATGAAAGAAAACACATACACATAGTTTATCTTTCCTCTCTTTCCCTCTTTGTGTCCCCATTTTGTATTTCCCCTTTCTCACTCCTAACTGAGGCTTGTCATGGAGGAATCTAAATTGAAAAAAAAAAAAAAAAAAAGGTAGGGGAGACGATAAAGTCCCTCAAGCTCCTTATTCTAATATTTTCTCACAAAGTGAAAATGTTGGGAAAATCTGCAGAAAACTTAACTAATGGGGGCTTCATAAGCTTTGTGTTTGTGTTGGAAAGGCCAAAAAGAAGGCTCATTTTAAAAAGGCTATATAGTTACCGGATTACTAAAGTTAGTTGTAAATTTTCTGTCACAACAATTTGAAAGAGAAAAGTTTGACTCCTTTTAACAAAACAACTATTCAACCAAAAAGACAAAATACGTGAAAAGTCTCAAGACTTTACCAAAAGAATCACTGAGACCATGTTGCACCATAGACACATACAATCATAGCAGAGAGCTGGATTAATTCAAGGAAATCTGATACATCCTCCCAGAAGGGACCACACTTGCAATTTCTGAATTGTTTAAAAAAATAACATCAGTTTAAAAAAAAAAAATCAATTTATGGCTGTCAGTGTTTCTAATTACTTTTCCCTCCAACAAGCTTTACAATCTCCGTTAAAATTTTTCTCAAATGGAAAAAAAAATCTGTAAGGTATTCAGGGGTTTATGTGGCAGCACCACTATGCTTTGCCGTCCCTTCAGACTAGCCCTTCAAACCAATAATTCTTTCAAGTGTTTGTCTTGTTCTTACAGACAGTTATCTACGAGCTACCTCTGCAGCTACAGCTCAGCAAACTCCCTATGGCCCTCAACATCCACAGCCTATTACTGCTATAATCCATTTGACCTATGTATTGCAGTTCTTCTGATTTCACTCATGTGGAAGAAAAAACAAAACAAAACAAAAAAAAACCAAAACAAACAAACAAAAACACAACACTTTGACTGTTTAGCCTTAAATATTTTATAAATATTCCATATTTTTGAAATGCAACATATTGCTAATATATTTTTGCATTATTTTAGTTCTCATTACCAACCATGAAGTTATACAAAGTGAAAAGCAGCAATTGCCTTTAGATGACCTAACAGATGGCAGTGATACACTTTCCCTAATACATGGTAATAATATACTTGCTATGGGATCTGGTTGTTTCCACCAAGGATTAAGAAAAGAACTGAGGAACAGTTCTTCCCTACGAAAAAAGACAGCTGTATGGGGGTGGGGATGTAGAGGTGCTTTTTGTTTGTTTTCAGAAATAACATAGAAAATAATGCCAAGAAAGACAAGATTTTTATGAACGAGTAGAGGTCATGAAAATACAACTAAGGGACTGATATATGTGCCTTACCTCCTCCCTCTGGGTTCAACAGCTCCACTTTAAACGTTTTTTCTAATTCAGGAATAGTATTATCAGTGATGTTAACAGTAATGTACTTGTATCTTTCTCCTGGCTGAAATTCCAGTGTACCCACAACAGCCTGCAATATAAGAGCTCTTCATATTTTTGTTCAAGTCTAATGTTTTCATCCATATAAAAAAAAGAAACAGAACCTTCATTTTGTCTTTTTCAAAACATCTACTTTTCCTCACTTAAGCTTTAAAAAAAAATCTGAAAAATCTGTTTTACAAAAGAAAAAAAAAAAGAAGAAGACATCTAAGTTGACATACTGGTGAGCATCTGCATTCATGTACATTTTTCTTATTTTTCTGCACAAATGATCAGTTGGACAAGCAAGTGCAGATACATGCAGGTTATTTTGCTAGGCATATACAAATCCCAGTATGTACAAGCATAATGTTAACCTGTACATGCACTTGAATAATATGGTCTGTAACAACAGCAAAACTCACAAATTGCTACACTGAAAACTCTGTTAAGAAAAAAAAAAAAAGTTCAAAACCAGAGGCTTTTCCTAGACAATGCAACTTACTGCAGAGAAAAGAATGGAGAAGTCACATGATGTATATTTTTAAGTGAATATTACATATCCATTTGCCACATCACCTTGTAAAGTAGTCTTTCTGTGAAAGAATCATAGCTGGGCTAGAGCAGTCAAACTGAAAGCTATCTCCACGATAAATAACTCTAATTAATTCCAAAACAATTATACCACCTTGGCAGTTGCCATACCTGATAATCTTTGGGACTGAAAGCTGTGACTGGCACTGTTCTGTATTCCACCAGAACTGTTCCAAGAAGGCCTTGTGCACGAACTACCAGTAATCTGACGTGTCCAGCTTCTTCTTTAATAGTAATATGGGGCACAGAAGAGGCTGGAAGAATCATTTTATCACCTGGCTGAGGAGGTGGCCCCACAGAGAACTGGAGCAGACCTGGAAGACAAGAATTACTACTTACATGGCTTTTCATAACAAATTTTAAAGATGATAAACAATTTAAATAAAGTGATTGATAACATATCTTGTGATGGTTCTGAAATTAAAAACCACATATACCAGTATACCCTTAAGCCTCAATCACACTATTTCCAGAGATGTGCTGTGTGCCTTACCCTCTCTCACTGATATTCTTGTCAGTCTTGATAAAAGGCACAGCACAATAATAAAACCTTCTCTTCCCAAAAGAGCCTCACAGGCCACGGTTTTGCGTATTTACTGGTACAAGACATATGGAGAAATGACTCTCATTGTCAGGAATTCTCATTTGATGAAAAACCTGGACAGGATCAACTACATGCAGAGCCTTTATTTGCCCTCACAAGAGAATCATTGCTTGTTTGGGCAGGGAAGATTTGAGGCCTTTTTGTAAAATTATAAAAGAAAACTAATTCAGTATTCATTCATGTATATAAACAATGAATTAATTCAAGTTAGATAAAGTGGAATATATGAGATTGCTTCCTCAACTATTACAACCAAGCAAAGTTTTCATCTGACTGGAAAGAACTACACAATAATCTGAAACAAAGCTGTATAATTCCCATCATTGTTACCGTATGGGTGGTCACTGGCTTTGATGCTGATATCAGTAGTTTCCTTTTCTGGATCTATACTTGCTCCACTGGTAGGAGTTGAACCTAGTTTCCCATCTCCAGACACTGCAGAGACTAATGTCACACGGAAATATTCATTTAACTCCGGAATGTCATCATCAATAACATGCAAATTTAACACCTAGAGAAGGACCAAATCATGGAGAAATCAAACCATGCAACATTCTTTGATTAGTCAGTCAGCTGTATCTGCTGTATAGTTCTGAAAGCAAAGGACACTATTTTTGCTCTCCACATAAATTCAACTAATTTCTAAGATAACATTTTATGTCTAGAATATGCTTTCCAAAAACAATGCTTCCAAGCTACTGGAAATGGAAGGCATATTTTCTGAATTGTTTCAAACTACATAAATAAGTGATAATAAATACTTGTTTGGTTGGTTTTGTATATCTTCACAAAAGCAGAGTTTAATTTCCATGTACTGAACATGAAATATCTGATAAATTTTAAAATCTTTTTGAAATTATGCTTATGAAGAGACATTACAGTGATTAATCCAATTTAGAGAGCAAATAAATTGAGCTTATTATACCACCTGACACTTTGACCTGCAGATCATACGATTTACTAACATAACCTTGCTCTAAACACGCTAACACATTCACTTCAGAAAATTCCATCTTTCTTTATGTTTCGATATGGTCGGACAAACATATAGAAAACATTTAAGTAGCTGATCATATTTAGAGGCATGGTAATGAGTAGATTACAAATGTCAGTTGAAAGTCCCTTAGGATATCCCACCTGAAGAGCAGCTTGCTACCAGCCCGTTTCTTAGAGCCATGCACATTAGCTCCTCTGTATGTATGCAGTAAATTGGACCAGTAAGCTGTGTAGCAAGAGCCTACATCAGCCATTTTCTGCCACTAGATAGAGTAATGTGGGCCTCGTCTATGTTGCCATGCTAGAAAAGCTTTGGAAATTTCTGCTATATATGATTGTATGAAATGCAGTAATATCATTTCACAGAGAAATAAAGCTGAATGAACAAACTATTATAACATGAATGAACTATTTTCAGATACCACACGCTTTTGCCAGTCATCACATTATCCAGATTCACAGTTCTAGTGAAGTCACTGGGATCCCTGCAAATGACTTCAGCGAATTTGAGTCCACATTGACTTCTGCAGCCTGATATAAGTGAAACTGAGGATGGTATTTTCTACTCACAATTCATCCTTATTATACAAACAATAATAGAAAGTGTATGTTGTTTCTACAGTACTGTGGTCCCGCACCACTTCTTCAAATAAATTTAACAATTCTGTGCTGTACATCAGGATTGAATTCATTGAAACAGATTATTTTTATTTCTATTTCTAGCACACGCTGTTTATTACCACAGAATTTTAATCATAGGACAGCCCACGTTGGATGGGACATCAAAAGATGAAGTTCAATGTTTCATGGAAAAAAAAAAATAGATGAAATAATCCAGCACCATGTTCAACTGCATCTTAAGCACCCCTGGTGATGGGAATTCTACCATAGAACCATACATTGGTTTGGGCTGGAAGGGACCTTAAAGCCCACCCAGCGCCACCCCCTGCCATGGGCAGGGACACCTCCCCCCAGCCCAGGCTGCCCTCAGCCCCATCCAGCCTGGCCTTGGGCTCTGCCAGGGATGGGGCAGCCGCAGCTCCTCTGGGCAGCCTGGGCCTGGGCCTCACCGCCCTCTGAGGGAAGAATTTCCTCCTTCGCCCCCTCCCTCGCCCTGCTGCCCACGCTGCTGTTGGTGCAGCCCAGGGTACGGGTGGCTTTCTGGGCTGCAAGCACACATTGCCGGCTCATGTCGAGCTTCTCATCAACCACCACGCCCAGGTCCTTCCCCCCCCAAGGGGTGCTCTCAGTGCTTTCTCTGCCCAGCCTGTGTTTGTGCTTGGGATTGCCCTGGCCCAGATGCTGAGGTCGGGACAACCCGACCCTGTCCCTAAGGAAGTCGTTCCAGTAGTTGTAAAAAATTTCAAGACAAAACCTCTCCCACTCTATCTTTGTACTCTTTGCCCTCTGTCTTCTCCTGTGGTTTCTTGAGAAGAGAGAGCCTCTGTCAACTCTGGAGCTGCCCTTTAGGTACTGTAATAATGGGATCAAAGTCCCCTTCTAAAGGGTGAAAAGATCTAACCCCTTGAGTCTTTCCTTAGAGGACAGGTTCTCCAGCTCTTTGATCATCTTTCTGGCCCTCTTTTGGACCTCCAGTCTGCCCACATAATTTTTTAATTGTGGGCCTCTGTAGCTTTGAATTCCTACTCTTCAGTGTATCCTGGTATCCTGGTATTTCTTTTTTCTTTTTCTTTTTTTTTTAAACTAATTCAGATAAGGAATTTCGTAAGACTTTTAGAAAGCTTTCTCAGAAGCAGCTAAAGCTTCCCTTATGTATCATTTCTCTTTCTCTCCCCCAACTCAGAGATGCAATTCTGATTACCAATTTCAGGTGTCTCTAAGGCCAGAATATTGAATAATTTCCTTATGTTCCAGTTGCTCGCACACTTTATGCAGAGGAATAGATTAAAGCAGACAGTAATCATTTCAGGGAGACTCAAAAACAGCTATTGTTACAAGAACACCTTTAATCTCCTGTTTCTGATTTTGAATTTAAAAGGAGACAGAACCTGGATAGCCTTGAGTGCAAGAACAGCAATGAATCTTACTATTGCCTATTTAATTGTTGTGGACATAAATTTGAGTTACAACACTCAGATCAAACCTGATCATTTTCCAATTTCGAAAGTACATGGACTATCTACACTTTTTAAAGTATATGTACACATACACATAAATACAGTTAATATTTTTTATGTATATGTACATATATCTAATATGTACATGCACACATGGTGACTTTTGAACTGACATATACACAGAGCTACAAATAACACTTTCTTGTTGTCAGGGATGGAAAAAAAGAAAGAAAGAAAATATATATATAACAAAAAAATAACAACATAAAATAACAAAATAAAAAATAATAATAAGAAAAGCCATGTGAAGTAAACACTCTCTAGTATGCAAACCAGCCAAGCACCCTCAGAAGGTATTTTCCAGGAGGTTTGTAAAGGACAGGATGAATTGTTAATAGGAAGGTAGGGTTTACCTCTGATCTCTGCCAAGGAACGAATGTGATAGTGCCACTGCTATTAGAAAAATCGGTAACAGAGTAATTAATGCCAGTGGAATCAACCTGTGAGATAATGTACTTTATATACACATAGTCTAGGGCTCCCCTTGTACGCTCCACAACACAGGATATAGTGGAACCTTCATCAGCAGTCTGGAAGAAAGCAAAAATTTGGAACGTTTATTACTGTCAAAGTAAATCAAGGCAATTTCATTAAATAACACGAAAATATTTAATGCCAGACAAATGTTCAAGTAAAAAATTGCTGTCATGTTACTTTCAGCTCTTTTGGAGTGTTAGGAAGCTGAAACTGACCTTGATGCCAATCAGAACAATCCTAGTGGAATCTGCAAAAGTCTGATGCCTCCCTGAGGACTATTAAGGTAACAAATAACAATACACTGCAGTTCGTCCTGGACACAACCCCTTTCCTAAAACTATGCGTCAGAGACAGAATCAATATGCTTGAAATGTACCTGTCGAAAGCAAATGAAACTATTGCTTTATAATAACGTCAATATTGTAATTTTCCTTAGCAATAATTTAAAGAAAGATTTGGATCAGCACTTTCTCTAACCAGACACACTATGGATAGAAATAAACTATACCATCATCATTCAGAAAAACAGATTTTTCTCTTCTACTGTCCTCCTTACAATTCTGTATCTTCACAGATAACATGACTTCTGCAGCGACAACTTCACATCTCTGGAATGAAGCTTTAATTGGTACTGACCTTCTATTTTAGAAAATAACGTTCATAAAATTAACATAGAAAATAATTTTATCTGAAAGTTATTGGAAAGGTTAAAGCTATCTTATGCATTAGATAAATTTCAGGGCTGCTTTGTAAGAAAGCATAGATACTGTGTGTGACTTCAGCTGCCTAGTAGACAGATATGCACAGTTAAACTACTGGTAAAAAAATGCTGTGTTCCTGCATCACCACTAAGAGCTCTAATACTTCCCTGGTGAAATGGACATATGATAGGTGCAAAACAATTACCGTGCCATATAATTATTTTTTTTCTTCATGGTTGGCTGATGATCTGTGGCATCACAGCGTATCAGAGGTACTTGAACCTGAAGGAATCTATTATCATAGCATATGGTAGGCACACAATAAGCAAACTGAACCAAACTGAAAACTAGTATCACTCAGGCAAGACAGTTATTTTAAAAACATCATAAGCACTTTGATTAAAAAAGAATGTAATTAAAGCTCATAAGAGTTCCCAAATGAAAACTATATTAAATTTTTTTTTCCACAAAATAATCCAATACCAGTAGAGATAGCTATCATGTTATTCCCCCTTATAATTGATTAAAGAAGTAAAGAATGATTTATGTTTATTTCAAGCCTCCTCAAAAAGTAGCAAGTTTACACTCTGCATATAGAATGGATACCACTGAAAAAAGATTTCATCTGTTAAAACTAAAACAACAAAAAAAACCACTACTAAATCAACCAACTGACATCAAACATATGCAAATTATAACTTAGTTTATGACAGCAAATGAAGGTGGAAAAATCCATAACACTTTGTCATTGCATGATCTCTAGTAAAATTATCTCAAACACATCATGTGACACAGAAAACTAAAATAAAAATCTTTGCAATAATCCATTCTCAAAAAAAAACCAGAGAATTAAATCTTACATTTTAACTGGTAACTCAAATGTAACAGAAGTGAAGGTAAAATATTTTTCTAGAAAAAAAAAATTAAGCCTTAGTCTTCAGTTTATATAGTAAACTAAATTTTCTTAACCATTTTTTTCTTTAGTTTTTTAAAATTATATAGTAAATCCCAGTGGAACTGAGGTTGTATTAACAGAACATATGCATCTCCAAATCCTAGGAAAACTTTGCTTAACCACAAAAGCAAACACTGCAAAATCTAGGGTTTGTTCAGGTCACTTGGTCCTGCCATTTAGCTTTCTGTGCCTGAAATATCACCTACAATTTCCATTATGACCACCTTACCTCAGGGATACATGCTCCAGTGAAGCCAAATAAACCATTAGCATTATCACTTTTCTGTATTCTTAATCTTGCTGTGGTGTTTTCTTGTGAAATTCGAGCTCCACCACGCACAGAAATGAGCTTTAGTATGAATAATTCTTCTCCTTCTTCCTCTTTGTCATCCTTTGCAGACACGATGAATGATTTATTGGCCTCTCCTTGCCAATACTCCAAATACCCAGAGACAGGGTGGACATCACTTTTTGCAGGAGTTGCATGAAGTTCATAGATCTCTGCTCGTGTCAACTTACGCTCATAAAGCCTTACATCCTGCATTAACCCTGTGTACCTACTGCTGCCGTTGATTCCTGCTCCAATTCTTACTATTCCTGGACCTGAGAAGGAAATTATAATTTTTTCTCATGTTATTGTATTTGTATGAAACAGTCAGCAACTGACTACCTGTTTTTCTTAAAAACCAATGGTAAACTGTTCATTGTCCCTGGATGAGGAATCATATTGATCTTGAGATCCAAAATCAGGAGGTTCCTTGAGCCTCATCTCAATGTTACAGGTAAGTCCTCACAGGCCAAACAATTCCATCCTATGCTGTCCAAGTTTTTCATCCTATTAGTTCTAGCAGCACATTATCATCATCCCTCATTTTTATAAGTCTTAGAGACTTGAGGCTCCCTCTTTCCTCCACAGATTTTCAGAGCAGAACTGCAACCCCTTTTAGCCCTTGTTTTGCTGAACAAATCCTACTTTGTTTCCCTCTGCTAGGGCAGCTGATCCATTCTGATGATACTCATGATTACTGCATTAACCCTTCTGGACATCCATTTCATCCACCACACCGTAATTCCATGCAAATTCCAAACTCTTTTTACAACAGCATTTATATTTCTCTGTCTCCAAACTATAGGATCACAGCTGCCTCATATTCATTCCTACTCTATCCTGTTCTGTGCCATGCTATGCTCTTGTGCTAAAACACACACATCAGCTGTTTTCAGTTGCCTTTCAGAAAACGAAAGAAAACAAACAAACAAAAAAAGCTGTGCTCTTCAGTGTATTGTCATACATATGACACTGAGTGGCAGTTGTAGAGATGAGCAACCACAGGAACTGATAAAAGTCCCAGGGCACAAAGTGGAGGATGCTGAGAAAAACTGGGCTGCTATGCACACCACTGTGTATTACCCAACATTCAACGGAGAGAGATGACATACTTGCCTTACTATTGCATTATCCCCAGACACACGCCATCCCCACTAATAAAGAAAATTTACAGCACAGACATATCCTTCTAGCAATAAAAGCATAATTGCATTTCACATATATTTGTTCTAGAAACCGAGGGAGGGAAAAAAAAAAAACCTCTCAGCCTCTCAGCTTAGCTACAGTACTGCAAGTGTGATGGAAATTACTAATTGCAGAAGTACTATTCTTTTTACAAATGGAAAATTTGATTTCTTAAACTTCAACCTGGAATTTTAAAAGCAGAAATAAAATAGTACACCATACAATTAATAGTCCTCTACTCTCACTCAACATCGCAGCAGTTTGAATTTTTTAGAACATTCACACAATTTCCATAGGCTTTCTGAAAATCCTCAAAGAATTCTTATCCATTCCTTTCAATTAACTTAACAGATATAATCATTTCAGTGTATTTCTTCCACCTTTGAAGTGGCTAGACTATGCATTTCAGAGCTTTATATATGGAGAAAAATAGCAAAGGCTCACCATCAAGAATTGCTTCTCCTTTTAGACTCTTCATTTCTCCCAGAACTAGAATTCCATCAACGTAAAATTCAATTATACTTTCATCCAGAGTAATCAGAACGTGAAGCCAAGTATTCTCATCCAGGTATTTCATGACTGATGTTTTAGCCATGTATGTCATATTGGACCCTAATGCTGTATAATGAAGCACTACAGAAACATGAGAATCATTTGTCTGAATTTTCACACCATAATATAAAGTCCCATTATCGTTATCCTTTTCAACTATATAGCCATCTGTACTGACATTAGGAATTAACCAAGCTGAAAATGTAAAATTGGTTACTGCATTATTTCCATTGTTATGGGTATTCAGGACCGATAATGCCAAATGCATCCTCTTTTCCACTGAAATACAGAGCGTCTGTTCCACTGTGATGGCGCCTCATGTGGGGCTGTGATTGTACTGAGCTTGGGAATGATCCAAGCAACAAGAAATCTACCATTGATGGCAGTCCAGCTTGGAAGGTACTAGACAGTATTTCCCAACCTAGTCGGACAACACCAAAGGTGCCTTGCTGTCTCCAGATGGTGAAGTCCGTAATATAGGAAAGGTCATCTTCAGAAAGAGTATCTTCCACTATCTCTCTGTCCTGGCTCTCTGGATCTATAACAAACACTCCAAAAGGGTCATCATTGAAAGGGATCATGACAGTTACAGTAGGACTGGTTTCAGATAACTGACCACCAGGACCAGGAGACCCACCTGCGTAATAGAAGTTAGAGTAAAAGTTAATGATTAAACAACACACTCAGAAAAAAGTTTCAAAGTACTTTTTTTTTTTTTTAATAAAACAAGTTTCTAAAAAAACCTCAAACCCTCCTTTAAGATCCTCTGGACTTATAGCAAATGATCTAACTTGAAAATTACATAGGTTAATTGTATTATTCTTAAAACACTGTGCTGATGTAATTTCAGTAGAAAACAAACCCACATGCTATTTTTCAGCTGTAAAACACACAGATGTCTTTCAGGTGAAACATGACAAGGTCCATCTTTTCTTAATTAGCCAATAAGGTAGGTTACCTTTGATTCGTTTGATAAGCATGGGGGCCAAATTCAATTCTTGTATTGCTCAAAGACTTACAGGAATAGAGAATGGCAAAATCTTGCCTGTTGCCTCTGATACAGAAGTACATACACCTTGCAGAAACAGTAACCAGTTGTGTGTTAAAACTGCTGCCCAGTCCTGGTGTTAGTCATCTATCTTTGCACAGTAAGAATTCATGATATGAAGATCATGTTGTGAATGGAGAATCTCCGTGTTCAAAGTGTACAGTGATCTACCTGTTATAAGCAGGAAATCTTTTGTACATCCGTATGGACTTCACTTACAGGAAAGGCCAACACACATTTTCACTTGTATCAGAGCACAGAAGACCATGAATAGTACTAAAGTGGAATTAATCCAGATTAGGAAATGTGTCCAGTAGCAATTTAAAGTTGTAATTTAAGTCATGTGAAGTGGTAACTACAAGTATTTTACCTCCTCTAGGGAAACAAACAAACAAAAAAGCAACCTCTATTATGGTAGACACACATAACCTTTAATACCTTTGTTATTTCTTTGTTAGTATCTTTGTTTTATATTTTGTGCATGGAGATCTATGTATCTGAAATTCAGAACTCTTGGTTTTTGAAATGAAACTTCTGAACTTTAAGAAGCTTAATTTCAAAAACCAAGAGGCATCCCTTTTAAAGTTCAGATCACCAAAATGTGTTTAACAGTAATTCGGGAACTGAGTAACTCTCTATATATGGAAATCAAGATTAAATGAAAAATAAGACCTAAAACCTTACCAGAAAAGCATAGGATATCAAGACATGATTCAAAGCAATGCTCTTTCTAGTGTTGGTTTCTTTTTGATTGATTAAACATAACTCTTTTCTACCAGATATGAAGGAAATGGTGATATGGAAGACAATACCTGAAGCATTCACCAACTTTAGAATGTAAAATTCATTGAATTCAGGAATTCTATCTGAAATGGCACGTAGTGTTATTGACTTCGACCTTTCACCATCCATGAAGCACACAGTCCCATAAGTTTCATAGAATTCTTCTCCTGGCTTCAGTGCAGAGTTATTATCAAACAACTGCCAGGTCAAAGAAACATTGCCGAAGTGTCCTCTGTGTCTCAAAATCCTGTTCAGTGATACAGAAAGAATGAGAGTCCTGGCAGGCATGCATCAGCGTTGAGTAGAAAAGGAAAATGTGGAGACTCCTTTTACTGTAATCTTCCTTACAGTAAGAAGTAATATACTATGTAATATAAAGTAAAATACTAATATACTACAACTGTTCCATGAAGCCTTCCTTTTAAAGGCAGCCACTTTTGCAGTACAATTCTACTCCCGGAATACGTACTTTAGAAAACAGAAGTAGCATACGCAGGTCCATGCAGAATACTACTGTGAAGCTACACATCACTGTGTCTTGTAATTCCAATTTATAATAATAAATATGAATGCATAATAGTTCAGAAAGTTAACATTAAAAATTAATATACTTGGACACTCTTAGACAGGAAAGAGAATCATCTACATTTAACCACAAACATTTCTCCTTTCAGTCATCAAGTCTACTTAAACTTTTTCTTACACTTGTATTAAATTAGAATTACATTCTACGGCTTTCAGAAATCTACTGTTATTTGTGATTAAGAACGTAGTAAATGAAAAGATTTTTTTTTTTTTGGTAACTATCTGCTAACACAATTACACTAATTTCAAAAAGGCACTACAAATAAAAAGTGACCCATACAGTGCCTTTATTAAGAGTGCGCTTACATACAGGAAGTTTGCTTCTGTCGGTTTGCACGGTGACATAAAATGCCTTATAAATAGATTATATCAGGTTGAAGAATTAGTTCAGCTAAACTAGTCCAGCCACAGCAACACATTTATGTTGTTTCTGCTTCCAAAGGTTTTTCTTCTGTGGCGTTAACCAGGGTGCTCTATCCCAGCTGTGTAGCGCTGCTGCACTAACTCCAATTACCTCATTAAAACCTCTGTGTTTTCGGTGGTTTGGTTACATGCTACTTTGACCACTTTTTTATATGCTACACAACTGTCAAAGTAGTGACAGTATGGAAGAGACAGATCCCTAGTAAATATATTTTATCAATGATGACTGAGCAGGTTCCTCAGATGTTGGAGATCTTGGTATCCTATAATTCCATAAAGCACCTGTATATAAGCATGTTTACATCAAAACAATATTCTTAACACCACCAAATCCACAAAAATTATCCTGCAGATTAGACTATAAAGGACAAAAAAACAACAAAGCCCAAAACAGTGAACAGCACAACAACAAACACACAATGAACTTAATATCCTCTTTTCTTGAGACTATTCATATTTCAGATGTATTGACACAAGCATAAAGAACCAATTCACAGCCATAAGCATCTGCTTCAAGGCTTTAAAACAAACAGACAAAAAAAAAAGGATGATTTTTTAAATGCAAGAAGAACCTCTTCCCTAACTATTTGCACTATCGCATTTATTGTGACCTAACTTCTCTTTACAGCCTGTCTCAAGATTTCTTAACGAAAAATCATTTTTTCATCCAATTAAAACCCCATAGTAAATTTATGAAATGAATGTAACAAGGCGAGATGCCAAGTGCATTCAATTTTTAACCCTGCTAATTCTTCAATATATCATGGTGGCACAAAGGAAAATACTTTCAAAGGTCAGACTAATGAAGAGTGTCACATCCGGACTTTAAGTATAGATTTCAATCTGTAATTAACAGATAAAAGAAAAAAAAAATACAAAAACAGAAAGAAAGAATACAGTAGTTTGCAGTTGAAAATTTCAAAGATGGGTACAAAAAGCCACCTAGTGCCACACAGTTTTATTTAGCTATTTGTTGAGTGGTTTTTTTTCTTTTTCTGTCAGCCTAGGTTATATTGTGCTCAATCATTCAGATTTTTCTGTATCTACAGGTTCCTGAGATTATAACAGAACATCAATGCTGAAGTCTTATTTAGTTACATTTCAACATGAGCTTCTGTGCACTTTTTAATATTTACTGTGTACTCCATAGTATTACAGGTGATGTCTTCAACACATTACAAATCATTTAATCCAAAATTTTGTAAAACTGTTTTTCTATAGTGCACTTCTATCAATGCACACTTGTGCATTTGATTTAATCAAAGTGCTATTTATAAAGTACCACATACACCAGTTCCAAAAGAGTGCAAAGATATTCTTTAAACGTTACTTACCAAAAAATGTTACTTTTGCCTTCTTCAACTGGCTTCTCTAAAGGTTCCAAAGAGAAAATTCCATTAGGATCATCATTTGCTTCAATAATAACTGTTGCCATTCCAGCCTTAAAGATAACTGTATCTCCTAAAAAAGAGGACAATTATTATTATTAAAATTGGAATCAGAAATGTAGGTAACTCTAAATCCAATTATGTTTTCTACTCACTACAATTGCTTTTATACAAAGAAAAGGACAATTATAAAAGTCAGTGAAAAACAGAATTTGAGGTATTCAGCAGCAGGCAAATCAGAGTAAAAGTATTTAAGTAGTGTACCATCCAGAGAGCAAGACGTAAGATTTTCAGGAAAAATGACATGAACTGAGAAGATGTGATTCTTACTACACAGTATCCTTGCATGTAGTTGTTATGTGAGGTAACATTTTCTGTTTGATCATCTGGACAAGTCAAAAGAATAAGATATTCAGAGGTACAGAATAAAAGAGTAAGGTATTCAGAGAGCCCCGACCTTCTTTAGACCTAGAAGAAAAGTATTGCATTTAAACTAAATACAAGCTATGAGCAATGTCTAAGAGTTTATTCACTCCCATATCAAAGAATATCTAAAAGGAAGAAACATAAGATTCTTATTATGTAGATGGGAAGCTAGCAGGATTTCAGTGTGCATATTAGTACAGGTAAATATTAAGGGATGTTAATTCTAACTCCATTGCATTGTCCATAGATGAACATAATGTGTCCACACCCACCCCATTTTTTGTCTTCTTTGAAAGTGTCCGACTAAATTTTGTTCCACGTTAAACAATGTGCTTATTCCTCTCACTTCATATACCTCTATTTGTATTTTCTCTCAGGAACAACAGTCCCCAAAAAAATTTCAGAACAGTCAAGGCCACTGTATGTAACCAATCATAGAAAGAAAACCAACTTTTGCTTTCAGGAATATGTATAGAAATATTCTTTATTCTTAGTGATTCTAGAATGGCTGTAAAACTATATGATGCTCATTTTAGAGGAAAAAGGAGGCTATGGATACCCATTCCCCATGTGCTAGGAGAAAAGCCATGATATGTTCCCAATGGGGTAGTATTGGGAGCTACCAGTAGATCCTGAAGAAAGTTATTAAAGTAGAAAGAGACAACAAAAGAGAAAACTTATGAAGGAAGAAGAATGGTTTTGTCTAATCCTTTCCCTAGTCTGATATTTTATAAGAGACCTGGGTACTACAGTGAATACCAGCCGACCTTGGGAAATAGCTTAGCTGCCTTATACTCAAATTACTGCTTTCCCTGTCAACCTCTGGCTGCCTGCTACCAATGTTCAGGGAAGGATTCAACTCAAGATCAATGCTGCCTTGTGAGAAACTCACAGGCCAGCCGCAGGGTGTCCACTGTAGCATGACCTCAATCACTTCAGTCTTATCGACTGCTAAAGACTAAGACCATCAGAGACTGTAATGAGAACTAAGATGCTTAGCGTGCTTACAGATGAAGAAATCTAATTTTAGGTTTCCTAATCTTGAATTGAATACCTGGTAGGTATTTTACTTTGAGAACGTGTCACACAATCTGAAGGTATAGTCTGATGGTTAATTGCCATCATCTTTCTTTGCTTTATTAAATTACAGCCCCTCAGGTTTCAATGGCTGATTCAATACAGCTTTGCTTTGCATTGCAAAGATTTGCAGCAGATTCAGAGCCTGTTATTACCTCTCAACTAGAGAACAGTAAAAAATGAAGGGCAGTAAATTAAAATTTGATAACACAATTGCAAATGACTCTCCCACAACACCATGAGTTTTGTTGGAGCTAGGTGTGGGGAGGGTCTTTATTAAATACTTAGGGCTCTGGAAAAATTATGAATTTCTTATACTTCACTTTTATTTTCTCATGTATATTACATAACAGTGATAATTTATTCTAAAAGATATGTATTTCAAAAACGTGAGGAATGGGCTGAATAATTTTGGTCATTCCTTTTTAAGTGTAAACTTTGAAAAATAAATAAATAAACAAAAATACGTTATTTCTAAGGTAATAAATCCTTTCTTTAGAGGTGGTCCCCTGGGTAAATTGTGACATATATTTTTCTGCAAATTAAGCCTTTTAAAACTATAGTCTCAGAGTGAAAAAAATGTATGCATACTTTTCGCTACTAATAAAATAGAGCAATTACATACCCTTCCTCCAAAATATGGCAGTTCTGTTTGTTTTTACAAAAATCATGTAGTTTTGTAATACACTCTGGAGCATGAAAAAAATAACTAAAAGAATACCTCTTTTCCTAAGACTGTTGGGTACTAAATTTTGTTTTTTTTTTTTTTGCTTTGTGTTTTTGTATTGAAGTCCATCTAATTTGGAGCATTTATATTTGAAAAGGGACTTTCACTCCAGTTGTTTTTGCAGGCAAAGTATCAACTCTATCATTTGATTTTTGTTTCCAATAAAATAATTAAGGATGAAAATTCAAACACAGTATGCATTTATTGTATAAAAATCTTGAAGCAAACATTATTCGTATAATTCTTGGCATTTAAATATTGCTTTATGATAAGACCAAGATACTAAGAAATTGCCAGCAAAAAAAAAAAAAAAAAAAAAGGAAGACTTACCTGTAGAATTGAAAAGGATAATATAAAATGTTTCATCAGTTTCAGGGGTATCATCATCGTTGATATACACAGATAAATTCTGCTCCCTTTCTCCAACATCAAACAAAATGACACTGTTCTTTCCACTGGGAACAAAGTCTCCCTCTTCAGCTGTTGCATCTCCATTAACAGTAATATACTGGACAACAACAGCGACATCAGCAGATCCATTCCTTAGGACTGTAAAGTTTGCAACACTTCCTTCTTGAACACTCACTGTCACAGGTTCTGAAAATACAAAAGCAACAAATCTGTCTGAGTTCAAGCCTGAGTTGCTTGCATTTGCTCTGTTTTCTTAATTCTCTCTAGTAGGATCTTCCTCTTCAATGAAACAATAAGATGTATGTGATAAAGGTAGGAAATAATTCAGGTACGAGAGAATATTTTGTACCTTGCCTCCTAACTGATCTCAACATCAACAAAGAGAAAAATGACACACACAAAAAAATGGGAAGGTTCTGAAGGAAACAAATATAAATTAAATACAAAAAAAAAAAAAAGTTTGGGGAGCTTTTCCACTTGCTCTTTTGGGATTACGATTTCGCAATGATCTGGTTTGTGAAAAAAATCCGTTTTAGGTAGTGTATGTATTCCACATTTATAAACAATAATATCTAACCTGCAAAATAAATGGGATCATCATTCTTTGTTATTTGTAAAATTGCAGTGGTTACATTGCCCAGCCTGGCTCCACCGGTAGCATTGAATAAACTGATGGTGAATACTTCCTCCTCTTCAGGCACCTGAAAGTATTAAGACATTAATTTCTAGCATACAAAACACTGAAGAATTTAAAATGAAAAGTTAGGGGGATTAATAAGCCAGAGATTTCTGAGTGTTGTTTTTATTTGTCAGTCCTTATGTGTCTCAAGAGGGATGATAATTCATACAGTTATACAGAAATTATCATCCATCTACAGTTTTTGTAAGTAAGTCCCTTCCTCTTTATCTTGCACAGATGACCCAAAAGTTACCTTCCAGTTTTATGTTTCTGATACATGTAGTTTTTTTTACAGCTTTATTTATTTATCATTAGGTGTAATCTTTCTTATATTACTTCAAATTTATCAGCATATAGGATTAGGATTGAAATTAGGATTCCAGTTATCAAGATACGAGTTTCAGTCAAACTTTCCTATAACTTTACCACAGTACAATTACTCTCAGCTTCTACCTTTTTTGTTTAGAGGTATGCACAGCTTCTGAAATTTCTCTATGATTTGCAGACATTATCTCAGTTCTACCCAAGTATTTTGATATTTCCTACAAGTTATTAGGCTCTTGAGAAACACACATTCCTTTTTTCTCCTTATACTCTAATGTTTTAGTACTTACTCTTTGTCCCATATTCTCACCCCAAAACACTGTAAAAGTGTTTACCTCATCTGGCAGTGAGTAAATGGTGATATTTTTTGAAAACTCCAGATTATCAAATAAAATAGTCCCTTGCTCTGGATAGACGTCATTGGTACATGCTGGATCAACAACCCAAGACACACTAACATTTCCATAGTTTCCTTGATTTCTTACAACTCTGTAAACAGCTAAAAAACATAAACAGAGTCAGTGTGCATATTCAGAGCAACAGAAATCAAAAAGGAACATCTGAAACATCTGAAACTGAGAAAAAGGAAATACAATAATAACCAATTTCACTTCTTATGAAACCAGTAACATGTTGGAGTGCTACAGAAAAGGACACACAAAGACAGATTACTAAAGCAGTGCAAACTGCTTTAATTTCACATGTTAATTCTTGCCTGTAAAAGTAATTGATAACTGAATAGATCAATTAAAATCACCCATAGGAAGATTTAACTCTATGTTTCTCTTATATAACACCCCATTCTTCATTCTCCACAAACAGAGCTACTACCTCCACGTTGCACTTTGCACATACATCAGTACTCCATCCCTCCTGTCTGGAAAATTCTCTAGCAATCCTTTTTACTCAGTTAATCCCTCTGTTTTTCCACACCCATACTTCTCCACTTCACTCTCCGCTGCTCATCTTGCTTGGCATTGTACCAATCTGTAAAGTCCTGAGTGGAGATTTTAGTAAGAAGTCTCCTAGACTTCTGTTATCCTAGAACAGGGAAAATAAGACTTGCAGAAGCAGACAGCAGATAAAGAAGTAACTCTAATAAAAAGGAATTACCGGTATGGATGACTTCTCCTTTGCTTTCACTTATTGTTACTGTTAGTTCGTAAGGTAGAAACTGAATGATACCATGCGGATCATCATTCTTCAAAATGGTTATATTGACCATTGTGGCATTCCCCAACTTGCCTGGCATTTCACTGTAGCCACTAAGTACCACAGAATATAGCTCATCCAGCTAGAAGAGGGAAACTCAGTCAGAACAAAAATACATATTCAACATCCACATCAAAAACAAAATGGTCTATAGTCCACAGTCCCCCATCAGGCAGAAAGGGATACAAACTTAAAATGAAATCACACACATTCTACATGCAATAAACGTTTGTATAATGCTATCAAATAAAGGAAATTGTTAGAACTTTCTATCTCTAAAAGCATCAGTTTCTCCAAGAGTCTATTATTATTATAAGCAAGGACTTATTTTGTGTACTTAATTTAGAATCGCATAATTTCACAAGTAATGTTTGTAACACACTCTGAAATGTAAATTTTCTTTCCTCCAAGACTTCTTAAGATTCCTGGCTTTGTAACAGGTAAAGCAAAGATTTTTAAACCATGGACAGCATGCTAATTTAGAAAGAATTGATCAACTGGCTTTATTAATCTAATGGGACATGGTACTTTCAAAAAAGTATCAGAGAACATTAGAAAAAAATATTGCATTTATCTATCTAGAAAACAGCATTACTCTACACTGGGGAGAACTCAGTGAAACTGGCTGGTGGTTAGCAGTAAAGAAACACACATGAACTGGTTCTTCACATACAATTCAATTAAACAATGGTGTTCAGTACTACAGAATGTCATGGATGCTAAAACCTTACCTGCGTTCAAAGCGTAACTGCTTCAATTAACAGAAAGAAAATCTGAAGGCACCCAAAGATACCATCCATTACTCCAGACATCCTTGGACTGCCCACCATTGGAGGCTGGGATGGCATTCTGGAGGAAAGTGATTATATATGTCCTGCTCATGTATGTGGCTTTTGGCCACTCTTGGAGATAGAAGAGTATAAAAGGACCTCCTTATTTTTTAGTCCTGACACTACAATTCGTATGTTTTTGCCTGAGCATTTCAGCAGGATGACTTACCTAGTCTAATAATACTGCTGTAAGCAGGGAAATACTTTTATCTCAGCCTGCTGATGAACTAGTAAAAACTGGGAATGGAACTATTAAATAACCCGCTGTTTTAGTGCCTAAGTTTTACTAGATTAACTTATGTTCCTGGCTTCTGTAGTGGAGTTCAGACTTCTTATGTCTCCTTTCTTTGGAGTATGTAGGGAAAAGAAACCTGAATTTCTACAGCAGCCTATGCAATTGAAGTTGGAGTTGCTGTGATCCCCTGATTTCCTCATCATATGGTCCTCCATCCCTCCTTCAATCCATGACTGATGACCACCTGGCCCTACAAAAAGATTATTAACCTTCCTAAAACCTTTGTGTTTTGTAAAGCTGGCTTTCTGACATCTTACTCCTAGATCAGCTCATTAGCAGGATCAGACAAACACAACTAACTGCTTATGCAAAATACAGCATAGGAATGTGCATGTAAAGGCAGCAAAAAATGCTGAATCACAGCAGCTAAAATTTATGTTAACATAAATGTGGTAAAATCAAACCCTTGCAAACTTCCTGATGGAATCCAGGATGGCTGATGCACAGGAAAGGGAACAAGCTACAGAAAAGCAGAAAGCAAAGAGAAAAGCAACAGACACATGCCTCAAATTGTGCAGATTTCTGGGATTACAAAACAATAGAGATATCAGAGAAATGAATATTCAGGCAAGACTGACAAGACCTGATTTGTATTGATATAAAGTGCTTTCATATGGTGCTTGACTATCTTATAGGCCTTTCAGTCACTCCTCCTCTATCTATTTCTCACACTTAAGAAAAAGAAAGCCTTCAAATGTTACAGAAAAATTGCTGGTATTTACAGGTGAAACCATCTATATTTTAGTAAGTGACAAACAAATATGTATGTGAATGCAATTTAAAGAGAGAAAAATATTAATTCTTACCTCTGGAATCCCATCCATCCTTGTCAGTAGAGTAATTATGATCTCTCTTTCACCAGGCTTAAACTCCAGAATTCCTGTGCTTCCATAAAACTCATTATTATCTCTTGGTTCTACAGTGTAGCGCAGAAACTGTCTGATGAGGCTTCCTCTAGTGCGAACAATCTGCAGCTCAACAGACTCCCCTTCCTGCAAAAAAATAAAATTAATCTTTTTCTAGCACTCTGTTAGAACTAAGTCGTCTGTAATGTTTAAGTGACGTTACTCGGATAGCTACCTTGATGCTGTAGGGACCTCTGGAAGAGGAAGAAAATTCGAACACTCCTCCAGGATCATCGTTTTCCAAAATTGTAATTTCACAAGTAGTAAACCCGTATTTCAGTATCTGATTTTCCACACTGACCCTGAGAAAGGAAGGTAAGAGGTTTTTTTCAAGTTGCAACTCTGTTTAGCAAATCCATACAGAGGAGATCAGGATATTGACAAATTTTATGAATAAATTATGAAAGCCAACAGTTACCTACAAGGATTAAAACAAGTTAAGAATGATACAACATCAGAATGTTTTATCCATTCGTAAAAAATAAATAAATAAATAAATAAAATAAATAATTGCCTCTGAAGTAACTTTTTGTTTGTTTGTTTCTGATTAGCTTTTTATAGCTAGTAACTCTGTTGTTTGTTTGTCTGTTTTTGATAACACATGCACACAACACACAGGAAAAGAAACAGAATAGTGCCAGGAAAAAAAAAAAAAAAAAGTTAGTTAAATTCAGAACTACTTTGTACTTGGATCAAGGTATAAAGGAAATTCCAAAATCACCTATGCTGAGATTACACTGAAAAGCATAAATTTCCATTATTGCTTTGTTTGTCAAAGTTTACTACTGACATAAAGAGGCAGAAATTTGACCCTCGATACCATGGATTTCATCCTCAGCTCTGTGTTAGCCTGCCTTCTGTAGATGTGGAGACTACCTGTAGGATCCCTGTCTGACTCTACAAAATGTTGGACCTGCTCTCAGTAGCTCAGACTCATTCCCCTTTCTCATTACTCCTTTAAAGCACATGCTGAATGGTGCAAGAATGAAGTACGTTGACCAAATACGCATACTTCAGATTCCTCTCAGTAAAGGATTTCTCTCTCTGGGCTTCTCCTACACCATCTTGATCGTACTCTGTGACAGGAATGGGCAGTATCTGATAACAGTAATGAACCTTGCATATTACTTGCTTGCCTTTCCTCAGAAGCAGTAATTTTCATCATTTTAAATTTCTTATATTAAAAATTCCAGAGAAGCACTATTGCAGGATGCATCAAGAATACACCTTCAGATTGATGGTCTGCATATGATTTATTACATGTAGTTTTAGGTACTTAGATTCCTTTGCATCTTTCACGTTTCCTGTCAGTATTGTATTTTTCAATGAAATCGTGGTCCTGCATACTGTACATATTTTTGTGCTTTCACTGTGCTACAACCTAGACTTTATCAAACACTATTTCATGAAGAAATGTGATCTATTATATCCAGTTTTTGAAATCAGGCCCAGAACTGTGTCCAGAAGCACGTTTTAAGTAACTGGAACCTACACACACAAAAACAACTTAGCATTGTTGTAGCACAGTCTACAGGACAGGGTACAGGATGCAAAATAGGTAATACCTATTTAATAGAGTAACGTGCTCATGTTTGTTACATGTTTAAAAAAAAAAAAAAGTCGGTAGAAAAAATAACCTGTGTTATATAAATTATATGCATGTTAGTCTAAATCAAGATAACTTTCCTTGTCTTTGACTAGAGAAAATTACTCTGTAACTCTAATCAGTTCAGCCATTTAGTTGGGGCAAACTGTATTTGTAGCAGTTTAAAACAATTAATTCATTATTCCATGAAACACTCAAATATCAAACACTGAGCCATGCATTCATAACTTTCATCATTCACAGATCCTACATAAAGAAATGCCTTCAAGCAAGAACCCCATGCCATCAAACGAAACACCAAAGGGGAAGCATGCGTTGTCTGAAGAGATGCAGAGACGTGATTCTTGGGGGGGAAAGAAATGATAAAGACAGTTTCTGTCCAAACCAACCACTTCTAAAACAAAGCATTGATTCACTGAGGACAGAAAACAGTTCACCGCACTTACCCAAAGAACACGACAAACCTTTCTGTCTCTACCCTGTCAACACAGAGGAAAAAAAAAAAAAAAAAAGAGGATGTAGAAAGTAATGAAAGTGCCACTTACTAAAATTTCAATACTACCCATCTTATAAAAGAACAAAAAACTAACAAAAGGGACAAAAAAAAAAAAAAGAAAAAGAAAAAAAAGAAGGCTTTCTTTTTACTTTCCAAAAGTTTATAATGTTCTTTTTATGGGAACCCTGCTTGCTTGGCATTTTCCTGTTGACAAAGGCCAGCAAGTGGGCAGTTCCCACTTAGGAGGAGTGACCCCATGACCAATTCAGCATGTCAAGAGCCACTCAAGGTGTTCCCTACCAAGCCCTCCTCAAAGAGCTTGATTACTGACTGCGTGATCACAACTGCAGCAGCCATCCACGATTATAACCCTTTATTAGGGAAATACATCTACGTGCCTCTGTGATATGGTGTTTCATCAGTCTGACAAAGTAATGATAAAAACAGATAAGCACAGAAAGAGTACTGATGGGTACACAAGGAAAAGTAATTAGGCACAAAATCACAGCAAACCTCATTTACAACAATTTTTTAGTTAATCAGATTACCAAAGTAGTATATATACATGTATAACATAAATACAAATATAAGAAAGAGAAGCAGAAGGAGAAAAACGGGAAAAAGAGGGGACAAGGAAATAAAGGGACAAAAAAAAAAAAAGAAAAAGGGGAAAGGAAAAGGTATTTGCTAATCAAAGGTTAAAAAATTAAATCAAGTTTCAACCAAGCATTTATAACAAAACTGCCACATGAAGTCAGTCAAAAGGGCAGCATTATTCTGCAATAGTAATCATGTATTTTGGCTTTCTTAATCAAAAATACATTAAATACAAAAACTGTATCGTCTATCAAAGCACCAAAAACAGATTAAAACAGTGTTTGTAAGGTGATAATTGGGCTCCACTAATCTCAAAAATAATTTAAATTTGGAATTCAATACAGACAAGAGTTCACTCTAAATTCTGAGAAGTAAATACATTCACAGACGTTCTTTCGAATAGGAAGTCTGAATTAATTGAAATTTGTTATTGATATTCACTGAAGCTAGGTATATATTGAGACATTCTCCCTTCCCTCAGAAACATGCAAAAGCATTCAAAAAACAGCAAAATATTAACACAATGAAAAGATCAAGGAGAAGATTCCAGAGTTGGTAATGCTAAAATTTAATTATATCGCTAAGCTGTTAGTAAAATAATTTACAACAGAAAATAAAAATGAATCACTATATCAAGTGAGCTTTTGATATGTATTAAACCTAGACAGCTTTCAGGTCAGGAAGCAACCAGTAAAATTCAGTCCATCAACTGGTAAAAAAGAACATTGTTCAGGTGGTTTCTCCATACAAACCCCATCTTGAACACCTGGATCCTTTTATTTATTTACTTATTTGTTTGTTTGTTTGTTTATTTATTTATTATCTGGTCATTTTTTTTCTCTGGCTGATACCATGAGTGGTCAGACCGCTATCACTGCCCTGGCACAGTAATGTTAGTTACTTCTCCAAAAAGTCATAAAACATCCTATGCAGAAACTTAATAGAAGCAGCTAGGTTTAGGTTTCCAGCTCCAAGATGCTGTTAAGCAAACAATGAATGAACGAAGCTGTGGCTGCCCCATCCCTGGAGGTATTCAAGACCAGGTTGGATGAGGCTGTGGCCAACCTGATCTAGTAGGTGCCATCCCTGCCCATGGCAGAGGGGTTGGAAGTGGATGATCTTTAAGGTCCCTTCCAACCTGAGCCATTCTGTGATTCGAAGAATGGTGCACTCAGTAGTATTCTTTATATCTATACTCTAAGGCATATACATGTAACTTTTCATAACATAGAATGCATATCCCTAACAAGAAATTTTTAAAAAATAGTATTGAAAAAAAAAGAAGAATTAAGAGAACAAAGATAAATTAGGAAAGTACATTTTAAATTTAAATCCAAAATGTTTGTTGTAAAGTATTCTCACAGGTTTACTTTTTTCTAGGAATAATAAAAAAAAAAAAAATCCCAATTCTATTGTTTTGAACAATTACATTGTAATGCAATTATCATACTCACATCCTGCAAACTTTTATCCTTTTAATCCAAATGCTTGCTTTTCGGTTCAGTGTACTCTTCATGTGCTAAACCTAAGTCCATACAGGGCTAAACCAGGCAAGGTGAAGCGTTCAGCAAATAGCTGCATAATACTTCCAGCAGCCAGCTCAGATCGACCCGGAGGAGCTACGGGGCTGGACACAGGGTCCGTGCCACCAGAGAGCTGCCAGGACACCAGCCCCATCCCCTGCCACGTGCACTTCCAACCTCGAAGAACAGAGGGGCGTTCATATACCACCCTTACACCACGGAGGAGATGCTCCCAGACTGCCTGACACTACACGGGTCCAGTTCAGTCCCGTTTCACTCCTCGTGGTATGTGAAACCAGCTCTTTAGGTGTTCCTCTGACAGCAGTATGGAAACAGGACAAAGAGGGCTATTCAGAAGCAGCAATAAAAGTTAAAACAGCTGCTTTGACATGGTGGCTTAACCGTGGCCAGCAGCTCCTCCAGCTAGTGAAAAGAACTCTTGACCAGGAATAAGGTGATACCAGTCACTGGGAAAGCCACTTCCCTGTTTTTATCCTCAGCTTATTTTTTCCTGTAAAATGGCTATGTATGGACATGAAGTTTCATATCGTCACAGACAGTAAACCCTGGCAATGCTTATGATGCTGCCAAAAGAAATACAACCTCAAAGTGTGTAAAGCATTTCTTATACAACAAGACTAATGTGAAATGACTGATCATTAGGGAAATTCTTTCAGTAAAAAAAATCATAATTATTATGTAGCAAGAACTACAGATGAATTAGGACAACTGACAGGAGCTTCAAAATGTTTCTTACACTTTTTTAAACATGCAGTACAAGAAAATAGGAGAAATTAGAGTTTTGACTAAGTTTAAGGTACCATGAGAATTTCAATGTTAAGAACTAACTAGAACCACAAAATAATTAAATAAATAAATGAAAAATAGCTTTGAAGTTAATAACTTTTGACAAAATCTGGAATTTCTGCAGAACCTGAGTGTTCTGAAAGACACATGAGAAACTTAATTTCCACTGTGAATCTACATGGCTGTCATTATTAAACCACACTTCTCTAAAAGACTTTCTTTTCTATCAGGGTATCTCAAAAAGGGGGAAGTGAAATTGCTTGTGGAACATTACTCAATTTGCTTGCATTCAGTGTTCACCCCCTCTTCAATTTTTTCAGGATTATCTACTGATTTAATTAGAGGCAGGCTCTAGCTCTAAAGAACTCCATTAAAGTAGGATTTGCCACATTAGACTTTCCATAGTGCCTCTCATCAGAGGAAACACCTTCTCTCCAGGTTTAATCCATCATTTATTTGATTTTTGAGGCTATTTTAATTTTTCTGAGTCATAGCAGGAGAGATATGTTGTTATTTTGAGAAGTAATGAAAACAAGCAGTAGGTGTCCAGCGCACTCATTTCAACATTCTACTATTTTCAAATGACTTTTTCCCCATTAAAACGCAGTCTGATCAAACCCTTGAGGCATCCCTGGAGGTTTTCAAGGCCAGGTTGGACTAGGCTGTGGGCCGACCTGATCTAATGGGTGGCATCCCTGCCCATGGCACTGGGGTTGGAAACTGATGATCTTTAAGGTCCCTTCCAACCCAAGCTATTCTGTGATTCTATGAAAATTTACATAAGTAAGATAGATATGGTTTTGAAACAGACACTAACCAAAGGGAATTACCAAGTAAGGAGAAAATCCTAGCTCCATTAAGCAGTATGGCAGTGAGTAACCCACAACACATAAACCCTTAAGCCCTGTCCATCAACACTACACAGTGATTTAAATGGCCCTCCTATGCTTTTCTAACTTTTTGACATGTAGCAACCTCTAAAACCCAAAAATGTTTAAAAACTGCCAGATATTTCACAGTGAAATAGTCAAGTCTGTATTTTACATTTGTAATTTTCAAAAAATTACTTCATAACTCATAGGTCTAATCATTTTCCACATAAACTGATGACAGAATGTCAGCCTATGGAAATCTGTATCCCATCACAGAAATCACTAGAACAATAAAAATCTTCAAATAACGTTGCTTCAGTTTATTATATATAGTAAATGAGATTTATGTCGTAACATATGCATATGGATCTGTTCTGGCATCCTAACTTCCATGAGTTAAGACTCAAAAAATGCTGGAGCATAAGGACTGCCTAAACAGTTGTCTGTTTGTTGATTATCACTTCCACAAAATAAAAGTGATTTATCCCCAGATCCCAAAGTCTCCAAGTTCTCAGTCTCACCACCACTCACTCATGAGCACAAACACAGGCCACGTCCCCAGCCCACATACCCTGCAGGTTCTGGCCCTCTGGTTGTGCCAGGTGCCAAACTGATAGCTGTCTGCACCTTAACTGGGGGGCTGATAACTGCCAGTGAGAGATTACGTTGTGTAGAAGGAAAAAACAGCAATCAGATTTAAAAAAAACTGATTTCTGTTTGTGCTTACCAGGTAAAATGAACAGCCCTAGTATGCATATATGCTCTCACAAAGCACACACACAATTTCCATGGCCTGTTCCACCTACATTCATCAAGAAGACCAAGGTCTTTCCTTTCTCACATAGATTTCACTACAGACATCTGGTTTTATTTATGCTTGGTCTCAATTCAGGCCTATTCAGATAGGGCAGGCATTCAACCTGAATCTGCTCCTAAAAAAAGAAAATATAAAGAAGCTTCAGCAGATACAAGACTCTCTTGCTCCTTCATTACTCATCATTACTCATCTGTGTTCTTTGGAATCATATTTTTCATGTTATACATTTTCCTCCAGTTTGTGGACAAAATTCAGAGCTAGTTTTAATATCTGTGGTCTAAGTATAGAGAGCATAAAGCAAGAAAGGATAACATTGTTTTTAATGGCTTGGAAAAAATATAGTTATGGATGCACTTAAAGCTTATTTAAAATTGAACTGCCTTGACAATACCACTAAGCCGTAAATAATACATCCTTGTTAGAACTAATTATTTTGATTATTTTACCCGTGCTATTAATAATTGCAATACATTGAATGCTTATGAACATATGTCTATGTCTGTAGTTTCATTAAAGTTCTTACATGCTTTCTTTTCTCGCTGACTTATGCTACAATTTACGGAACAGTACAAGCACATCTACAGCACAGTGCATCTTTGTTTTCATGCTCATTCACTACTGCTGTGAGGTGCTGGCTGCCAGCCTCGGAAACTGAAATCTTCTATTTGTCCACAAAATACCAACCAGGCTGAAAGCAATAGCACGGGCGTACACGTAACCCTGCCAGTATCCTTCAACCCTAATTTGAAGAGTCATGTCTAGTACTGAAAGGATGATCTCTGCAGTCATTTCATTCTTGGCTTCTGCTAATTAGTTGAAGTGAGGGATGCTACCAAGGTCTAGAGAAAAGTTCAGATTCTATCTCCTCCTTGCTTACTTCTTTTTCCAGGACAGACCACCTGTTCCTCGGTTCACTCTCTGACCCTGCCAAGTGTGGGAAAGCTGCTTACTGTTGGCACACTTTTCACCATCCACTTCATGATCAACAGAGCCTACGGCTTGCACCATACACAGCAAAAGCAGAACACTGGTTGTATTTGTTCAGCTGCCAGTTCAATCCCTGTTGCAGCCACCATTTTCAAGGTATAGCCTACAGTTGTAACTCAGGATAAATGGCAGAAAACTGTACTTTCACACACGTGAATCAAAAAAGTTACCCTTTCATGCTGCTTACTTCTATCTACTTACTTGTTTACCTCAATACCACTCTGCATTCTTGGCCACCTTACACTCAAAACTTGAACCATCATTTCTAATCCTAGTTTCCCCCTTTGTGCCAGAGACTCTAAAAAAATTCCTTGAGACAAACCAGTTTCTCCCACAGAAAGAAAGCGGAGAACTGCTTGCAATAGTCTCTGTTTTTATTCTGAAAAGGATTGCCTTTTTAATGTAATGAGTAGCCAAGGTAGAATAAAATAACTAGTTCTGAACTACATGCATTAACCAGCCACCTTTTAATCAAGCAAGCCAATCCCGCAAAGGAATAACATCTTCCCTGTGTGCCATAAAGATGTTCGAAAACCATGTTTTCTGAAATGGGATCTTCTAGTGATCAACAACAGCGTGAGGAGCTTCTTGCCTATTGTTTGCTAATGTGGAATCACTGTGGATATCTGTTGTGGATATCTAAGAGCTAGCCTACGCTTCCTGTACAGAATAAAAATACTTCTTCTGCATAAGGTAAGGACTATGTAAGTAGTAGATGTTCAGTGTGGAAGCTGGTGCTGGCAGACCACTGTAGTATGTTTTCAGTAAAAGTGGAAAATGTACCTTAGACAAATAGGAGGTAATACAAGAGCACGTGTGGTGGTATTTCTGTATTTACTTATGTAACTGAGCTGTGGGAAGCAGGACAGACGATATAGCCAAGACACTCTTGTTAGTAACTCAAAGAGGGAAAAGACTCCTGATTATAAACTAATTTAAGTTTTCTGAACAGTGTTCACATGCAGATAATAGTATCACCTGAGGGCCCTTACAGCCTGTTATCCTAAAATCCTCCACTAGATGAGAAGGGAGACCAGAACACTGTGCTTCAGAAACCCCACTGCATTCTCATTAGCAGAAGACTGCAATAATAGTCACACTGGGATATTCTGGGGGCTATGAGCTGACAGAAGTATCTAATTATCAAGGAATATTGAACATGCAGATCAAACAAATAAACTGCAAGTCTAATTCTACAGTGACACCCAAGTTATAAATGTTTTTTCTGACAGAAAAAGTTCTGCATTGCTTTTTAGTTCTCACTTTAGTTTTTCCCATTATCTTACTAAATATTATTTTTCCGAAAAAAAAAAAAAGTGTTAAAACCAAGAGCTATAAAAAAGATCAAAACTGAAAGAACTTTCTAAATAGCATACAGAATTTTCATGAAAATATAAACAGTTAAGTCATTAGATAATAAATGCAAAATGGTTTCTTACATTGATCTCCAGTCAAAGAACCCATACACAGTCTGAAACAAGGGCCCACTATTTCTTCAGACACATATCAACACAATGCAAGCAATACCATGTAATTAACACTGTGCTAATCTGTTATGCATAAATCGAGTACCGCAGCTGATACATATGAATAGAGAATAGGGTACAATACCTGTCCAAAGTTAATAACACAGTTTCGTTCATTTCAGGTACATCATCAGCTTTAATGGTGATGTTAATTGTGGTATCACTTTGTCCAGATAAGAAAACCACGGAGCCGTTAAAAGGACTTATATCATCCTGTGTTACCGCCTTTTGATTGGGACCAGAGGGTTTCAAACTCCAGAACACAGTTGCTTGACCATCAGTCCCATCTCGATGCAATGCAATGGAAACCTGTGAAACACATTAATTTGTTGTGACTTGCAAAAGTAGATGCAAAACCGATTACTCCCTTGCAAATTACTATTTGAATAAATAATAATAAAAACAAAAGTTTGGCCAGTTCTAATTTGAGAATGGGAAATGATCTATCTTATTCAGGATTTGTCTCAGTCCTACTTTACATGACTATGCTCGCAATTGGTGAGAGAGACTAACTGCAGTATCTTTTGCTCTGTGTGAGCATCAAGGGCTAACTGGTTTTAGATACTTACACAGAAAGCAAAGACCAATCTCAGTTCTCTGGAAATCAGTAACAGATTATTTCAGAGCATTTTTTTTTTTTTTTTAAAGAAGAGAATATTTAGGATAAGACAGAACTTACAGGAAGGCTTTTCCTCACATTAATTGTCAAATGCTACACTGAATACAGCAAACTCCACCTTCTCCAAATAAGTTTTCCATAGCAAAAGACAATATAAAAAGGCTTACTTACCAGCGTAGCAGGGGAATCTTCTGGTTCAGAAAGAATAATCGGTAGATTGCTAATAAAGCCTATTTCTCCATTTGCAATATCTGGAGTAATCCTCAAAGAAATATTTCGAATTTCGCCTAATCTAGGACTCACAGATGGGACTAGAGGAATTCTATTCACCAGTTCAACTCCTTCCAGCTGTAGGAAAAAGTAAAAGAAAAGTGAGAAATAAGAAGCCTCAGCACCAAGTCAGAACAGTTCTGACATTTCAGAGTAATTTTCATATAAAGGAAGTATACATCTCCAGAGCAAATTCTTCCTACTGATAGCACTGCTGTTATAAAAATTTGTAAGTAGACATGTCAAAGAAATTAAGTGGATATTGTTGAGCTGTCAGCAGAATGGTACACCTCCCAGACAAATCATGTTAGTGTATGTAATTAAACACAGATCAAGCCAGAGAGAGAGACTCTGTTCCAGATCAGCTGACACATTACTAGAGCTATTAACAACAGTCACTGATGAGCAGCATAGGCAATTGTCTAACATCATTTTTTGTGTCTTGCATTGATAAAAATCTAGGGAAATCACTGAAGTCATAATAATTTACAGCCCTTGATCAAACAGCCAAATAATAATCCACTTTTCTTTCCTCTCCACAAAATTTTAAGGAATTCTCTATCTAAGAACTACCAGAGCCACATTAAGAATTTAAATTCAGTACAGTATTTCAAAACTGTATTTTACTTGTCACTGCATTTCTGATAGATTATAGATACTAAGAGGAAATAGATTTTTTTTCATCCTTTTCTTTAAAAGGGAAGCATCACTCGCTAAGCCCAGCACCAGTAGTGACACACCAAGGAAAGCAGAACTTGCTTGTTTAATTATTTCCTTTAAATATTATTTATTCCATGTGATTCTGTCTACATGCATCATTACAATAAATGTTTCCATAACAGATTTGCATATATTTCTGTGAACATTTCACTGGGGCATAAACTCCCACTGACATTTTTTCTTGGAGTTATCAGGTGTTATCATAGAGTAAAGCTTTATTTTTTGGGGATAAAATAGTGGCCTTTCTTAAATTCATATAGTAATCATGGTTCACCATTTCAAAAGATGATTTTTAAAGTCTTACAGTTCTTGAAACCAAACTCTATAAATATGTGGGCTGTATCATATTTTGTTCCACAACTGCTTGAGTAACACCCAGAAATATGCATGAACATTTATCTGATGATAGATGGAAATGTTTTACAAATACTGTATTTAGTAACTGATTCTCAACCATTCCAACTTGTTATCAAAAGTCTGAAGAACAGATGATGGCACTGTTTGTTTCTCCTCTTTTCTGAGCTTTCTCCTAGCATAGGCCCCGATTCTGCAATTAACAGGATGAAAGTGCACCATTGTGCGGTTATTAGCTCAGTAAACTTTCTGAAATACTACACAGCCAAAACAATTTGCTCTATTTAAAGTGTATGCTGTATTTGGATCCTGTATGGTACCTTTGGAATAAAGTAATAATCAATAAAGAACAGAGATTTTACTCTTTCTGCAATGTTTCCTTTAGTACCTTTTAAAGGAAACCAGTACAAAGAGAAAAAAATATATAGTTATTTGAACAATAACAATTAGTTTATGAGCTTAATTTTCAGAGTTAATCTTCCTAGCTATACCAAAAATCGCATCTCTGATTACAGCACGTTATTTAATTGAAGGTGTCACTAAGGAATATATCTCACATTAACATTATCTCCTGTACCTTTATTCATCCTACAGTTTCATTTGCTTCTCTGCTGATTCCTGAGTCAATTCTTTATTTTGCCTAAGTACAACTCATTCTAAACATGTTCACTGAGATTATCATTTATTCACGATGCAGAAGGATTGTCACAGTGATAAATAGTGGTGTTTTCCTTCTCTATGAGTTTCTAAATTAATTATTTGAGCTGGAAAGCTCCTCTGATTTAATTTCTTCAAACAAAGATTTTATTTATAGTTCATGGAGAAAGTACAGAAAAAAAAAAAAACAGATTGGAATCTACAGTTTGAAAATCCAGGCAAAGTGCTTGGAATGACTGAACATTCTGAAATATTTATCAGATGTGTGTCTTGACTACAGTCAAAGGACAAAAAAAAAAAAAAAAAAAAAAACATTGAATACATGGAATTAGACATTTAAGAATTTTGTGGATCTCTCAAACCTCTTGCAATCATAAAACATACTAACGTGTTCTAGTATTTCAGAAGGCAATTCCTAATCTAACTGTGAATGCCATAAATAAATAAATAAATAAAATTGCATATTAGATAAACAATATAATTCTGGCAAAACTTTTTGTTCTCATTATTCCTCCTGTAAGAGAATGTAGGGAGAAGGATGTGGAGGGAGGAAATCTTTCAAAGGTCTTAGAAGTGATTACAACGTCTTTGGTAGACTATAAGGAAAATATAAAACCTGGCAAATTTGAAATTCATGGATATAACATCAACACCTTCAACGATGATAAAAGTTATCTTTTACAAATTGAGATAGAAAAAAAAAAGGAAAGAAAAAAGTGAAGAAAACTATACAGGGAAAAAAAAAAGTAAGTTCTCCTAACAAATTTATATATAAATGCAATATAATATACATATAATATATAATGTATATTTGACCCTTTTTAATTTAGAATAGTTCAGCTGGAAGAGCAAAGATCACAGTATCACAGAATTGTAGGGGTTGGAAGGGACCTGGTCAGGCTGGAGAGTTGGGCAGGAAGAAACCAGATGAGGTTTAACAAGAGCAAGTGTAGAGTCCTGCATTTGGGAAGGAACAACCGCAAGTATCAGTACAGGCTGGGGGATGACCTGCTGGAGAAGGACCTGTATCAAGCCCAAGATACATTTACTTGCATGTCATTTCTGAAATTTTTCCTGCTTCAGTAATTTAATTTTAAGAACCTTATTTTTTTCACGTTCCAAGTCAGAGGCCAAGCAGAAACATGCTTCAAGGGGCAAGCAACAGACAACGCTGATCTCATTTTGATAAATTCCATGATTAGTACCTGAATCCTCTTTAGTTTTAAAATTTGTTTAATTACTAATGATTAGGGATAGAAAACTTTATAGCATAGTTATGAAAGATGTCTTTTTAAATAAGAAAATCTTTGCTTCAGAGCTAAGCACTTTTTTTTTTTTACAGGAATGGTCATTTAAATTACAGTCAAGGGGAAGGATCAATTATTGAATCATATTCCTCATATTAAATAAGCTAAAAAACAAAAACAAAAACAAAACAGCTGAGATACCTGTATGAGGAAATGAGCACCATTTTGAAGAAATGCATCTTTTCTTATTGGTATACTCAAAGTATGATGTGTTTTTCCTTCTGGAAACAGGAGGATGCTGTTTCTAGACATATTTAGAATGCCATCTTTTGCTCTCTCAGGATCCAGAGCTCCAGCTGGAATATACAGTGCAGTATAAACTAACTGCACATTTCCAACTGTTCCTTTCTCCCTTACAAAACTCAAGGATAAAAAGCGTCCTGTTGGATTACTTTCAATCTTCTGATTCTCCAAAGGATAAAACTTTATTACGCCATAAACATCATCGCTGTCCTGAATGTAAAACAAAAGCTGCAAAACAGAAAACAGCATCACTTACTCAATGCTACAATTAATATACACCACAGTTTTCACGTTTTCATGAAAGTATGTCCTGACTGTCATCATACATTTTTATCGTTAGTGAATTGGCACTCAAGAAAGAAATCAGATTGACAGCCCCAAAGTGTTGCTTGTGCACAAGCAGCACACCACTGATAGCAGCAACTTTCCTGCTATGCCTCATCTATGTCAGAATGAGCTTTGAATAACTGATTTTTGGTTCAGCAGCCAAAGTGAATAATTTGAATATATTTCAGACTGTGAAAAAATCATTTAATTCACCAAATTCATTCCAATCATATGTTCAAAAAGCAAAGTAGGGACCTGAGTCACAGAATTGTCAGTAATGCTAATTACCCCTTATTTAAAAGTTCAGAGGTTAGTCTTAATCACTAAGCCATCCTCTTGAAGCTGTTACTCTGTGTAAAACATTCCAGTACCTACAGCAAATAAGCAAGTGAAAATAAATGCTCAACCTTCTCTTAGCAAGCAACCAATCAAGATAGCAGTTATGCAATGATATTTATGATGGGAATATTCTAAGCTAAATGCTACTGCATTAAATAGGTCTGGCCTTATAAAATATGTTAAGCCAAAGACTTTGGATGTGGCTCTTTATACTGAGAATACATCAGGTTGCTTCACTTAAACTCAAGCACAACTACTTCAATTTAGCCAATCCACCAAAACTGGTGGATCCTAATCCTAATCCTACTCCCTAATTATTATCTATCACCTCCTCAAAACAAGTTCTGAAATCAAACTTACCTCAGATGGTTCGCTGACTTCTGCGCCTCCCTGTATTGTATGAGCTAAGAGCTTCAGAAGATAGGGCTCTGCTTCTTCTGGTATGTTATCATCAATAATGGTCAGTGAAAGTGTGACCAGCATCTGTCCTTGATCAAAATGTATCTCCCCGGTCTCTGGAACAAGGTCTGCAGTCACAGGTGACAGATCACTGCTATTTCGAGTTATGACCCAGGTCACAGAAACATTTCCATGTGTTCCACCATTTCTTACGATCGTGATCCCTTCAAACCTGTGGTTTTGAATGAAAATAAAAATCTGTAACATGCAATTATAATTAATATCGGTTTACTTAGCTATCTGTTCCCTGGAAGATTTATACTGACTTCAGTGGAATCGATATTAACTGCTGCTACTGACATTTGAGTCAGGACTTAAAATTTGTGAAATCATACCACAGAAGTAGACTTTTCTCAGGTTGCTTATTCATGAGATAATATACATAAAGACATGAGTAATATATCTAAAGACATTAGTTAAAATTTATTTTGTTTACAGTAAGAAAGATACTGAGAAGAGGAAAGTTGGCATGTTTATATTTTTTCTCAGGAAAGATGTTAAATTTCAGAAAACTTTTTCTCAACTAAATTTCTACACTGTTTTATGGACTATATCAAAATACAATTGTCAGGCATGAGTGTTTAAATAATGATTTTATTTAAAATAAAGTGACTCAACTATTTGCCTATGCACTGAAATATAATTTATCAATATTTGTGATTATGGAAATGTCACGTTTCCTGTATCTGTGTATAAGAAAGAAAAAAAAAAAAGTGAATATTGAAGTGCTGGGCTCTACATACTAGAAATTGTTCATAAAATCATAGGTTGATACATTACCTCTTTCTCTGGGGATGAACCACCATCACTAGCTAGCAGTGGACATTTTTACTAAAACTGGCAATATTGTATAGATATTAGTTCTGCTTGTAAAGATGTGTGTGGAGATTTGTTTTTAATTTATCTGTAAAATTACATGTATTTAACTTTTTTGGAAGTCTATGGGTATTCAGTACTTCACAGAAGACACTCACCACCATTTTTTAACCAGAGACTGACTTTAAATACAGTATAGACAAAGATTTACTGGGAAAGGAAGCCTGAAATATATTTTCCACTTGTATGAATGGGTGTGTGGCCGCATCACAACTTCACTGATCCATCTTTTAGATTAAGGGTTTTTCAGTATTTTGATAATGTCATTAAATATTTACAGTTCTCATATATAGTTCATAAATATTAAAATACTTCTGCATAATTAGACATTTTCTCCCTTGAAAATTCTATATCGTTTATAATAATTACACAGTAGGTGATTTCTATATTAATTTTTCACTACTGATTTTATAATTACTGTCAGTGAAATCCTAAGGATGCTTTACAGTGCCAAACAAATCCCTTAACATGACGAGATACTGTTTGAAGATCTGTAGTACCTTGAAATTTGGTCTTCATCAATGATAACAGTTTGAGTAAACAGGATACTGTTGATTGAAAGCACTCCATAGGGTTTATCATTTGGTTGGATGGTGACGTGAACAACAGATGGATTAACCAAAACAGCATCTCCCTGTAACGTGTCCTTAAGGAGCATAATTTGGAAGGTCTCAGCAATTTCTGGTATGGCATCATCAAGGATCTTGAATTTCATATATACTTCATGAACTAGAGGTGTGAAGACAATAGTTGTATTTGGCTGAAGATCTAGGAAGTCTAAATTGAGCTGCGCATGTGCTGTTGAATTCCCAGTTATGATGGTGTAACTGACGGAGACTTCACATTCATCAGGTCCAATTAATTTTCCACTGTCATCCTTACCACGAATCACTTGAATTGTGAGCATTTCGACTTCCTCAGGCACCATGTAAGTGCTCTGAGCAAATCGCACAGGGCTGTCATTTTTCTTAATATTAATCTGAACAGAATTCCTTGTGGTGTTGATTTCAGCCCCTCCCTCCACACTCCTGAGATGAACAACAAACAATTCATCATTTTCAGGTATCTGGAAAAATAATAGTAGCAACAGGGTGTAAGTCCCATTTCAAATATATGCAGAACACTTACTTAGAAATATGTTATGTATATTTAGCAATAAAGGGAAATAATACAAACATTACAACCCTTTTCACATTAAAATAAACAGGCAAAAAGAAACTCGCTTGCAACTTTGAAAATCCCTTCTCAAAACTGAATGTTTCCATTTTCTAAGACATACTTCTATGCTATGGAAATATGAAAAAGTGGGAAAAGACAAAAAAAAAAAAAGGGCAAACAAAAACTAGGCAAGAATCAGATGAAGCTCTATCTTTCCAACTAGAGAGTGTGAGGAGATCCAAACTCAACTTGTGGAAGTTGCTCTGCTTGGACACAAGTGTTCCTGACAGTTATTTAGTCTGACATCTTTATTTGCTGATGTTAACACCATTTTACATCTATGCATGCCTGAAAGAACAGAGGAACAACATATGAACACAACCTACCTTGGCCCTTTTGTTCCTATTCAACGGGAAAAAGAACAGTTCCTACTTTCAGACAGACTCACATTCCCAGCACAGCTTCAGTCACAGCTCTGAGAATGTGCTTGCTGATGCTTATCTATTAATTAGACTTTGGCATTTCTACATGTGGTTTGTTTAGAACTGCACTTTAGTTTTAGCTCTTTAGTCTCTAATAACTGATGCAGCAGACAAAAAAGAAGGGTTTATAAGCCTTGAATTGCAGAATTTAATATTTTTTACTTTATATTATTACATTTTATTCCCCAGTCTTGATAGGCTAAGTCTGTTTAACTGGAAAATATCATTATTTTATTAATACAGAGAGATTAGAAGGAAATATTTAAATATTACATAAGATCCTCACATCTCATTCTTGTTGTGGACTCTCAGAAAAAACAGTATTATTTGCTTCTGAGATAAATTCCACAACAAAATTGCTTATGTGTTACTAATGGCATTGCTTTGTTATAGGGCTGATGAATCCTTTCCATGTAGTTCTGTTTACTGAGCAAAAAAAGTTCAGAATTCCTTGTGGTCCAATATTTCTTCTCTTTTTACACATTTGTTAATTGGCCACCCTTAGATCCTGTTTCAGGGCACAAAGGGTATGCACGCCGCTGTCTTTGTAGCTGAGGCCAATTTTGTCCCTTGTTTGACTTGTGGCACTTAAACTTGCATAATATTATTGACTGATGCAGGTTGTTTGTTTTTTTTTCCAGCGTGAGATTTGCAAGCTCTCTGTCACCTCTCTCCTACACTACTATTTCCTATTTTATCTTATTAAAATTGATGTTAACTTACGCTTGTTTTAGTTCACTAGTTCATATACTGTCTTGCAGTACAAAAATACGCATTTGACAGTCAGAACGTAAATGCCATTTTAGTTGCAGATAAAATCTTAGTATCCTACATAAATAAGGCATTGTGGAGCTTTCAATTACATCATGATTGACCAATAAATACATGAGTCAAACTTCGAATATAATAGTATAAATGATTTCCAGTGCTGCCTTGCCTCTTTAATTTTCTCTTAAAGTTGCAATTATACTTAAAAAGGAAACCTGCACAGGAAAAGTACTATAAATGCAGAGCTGTGGAAATCAGAACTGCAGTCCCCTACCTTCTGTAAGGCTGCACAATTCAGAAAAATACTTGTTTCATTGGTTTCCCTAACTCAGATCCTAAAAGCTCAAATTAAGTTCTGACAGTAGTGTTACTGGATTCTTGTGAACTCTATCATCATCATCATCAATAAAGGTTTTTGTGCAAAATTCATCTTTCACATACACTTGTGAAAGACTTTCAAAGAGTGGAAAGACGTTGACTAGACACACCAAATACAGATCAAACTTTTAGAAACAGAAGTTTGAGAGCATTTCTCAGAATAAAAATAAATAAAATCACATCCTCCCAAGAGAAAAGACCCTAATAATTTATTTCTGTGTGTAAGTCACTGAAATATTACATTGAATTGGAAAGAGATGTTTCTACACTTCAGCACCCCAGGTTGGCACAGCCTCTTAACACTAGAGTATCAGTAGAAATGTGGAAGGACATTTTTTATAACTAAGAGTAAAAAGGAAACAAGCTGCTTTACAGTTCTGTGCTCACTTCTGAGACACACACCTTTCACCATTATTGTTTTCTTATGAATTTCTTACTAAGTTGTTTTGCATCATATATACTTATTTTGATGTCTCAGTTTTCCCTCTTAAGCTTATTATAAAGGAAAAGAAAAACACAAAAGAAAAGTGCAGGTAAGAAAAAAGGAAAATCACAAGTTGCAAATTAGAAGAATGTTTTGTTTACTCTGAGATAAAAAGAAAGCCTCACAACCTATGAGTTATGTTGTGGTTTTTTTTTGTTTTGGTTTGGTTTTTTTGTGTGTGTGTTGTTTTTTTTTTTCAATTGGCCAATCTGAAAACAGAAAAATGTTAATTATCACCTAGTATTCATGCTTTCCACAAGACTGCATGTTTGTTTCAGGAATCTCATCTATTTTTAGGATTTTTTCAAATATGTTTCTACCCTGAAACATATTTGAAAAAAAAAAACCACAAACAAACAACGACAAAAAATATTTTTGAATCTGCCTTTTCCCTGTGAATCTTCAATGTGTAATATTCTTTCTTTAGTGACAAAGATAACATGTCTGCTCAGCCAGGATATGCACATAAACTAAAACTATTCACTGATGAGAATTAAAGAGGGAGCTTGGAAAGAGTAAAAATAATAGACCAGAGAGCCAAAATTTAACATCACTTCATCAAATAGAACTGCTTTTAACCTTATTTAAGCCAAGCCTTTTTGTAACTTATTACTCTAAGTCTTTCCAGAACTTCAGTTAACCTTCTACGTATCAAAGCCTAAGATGAAGTCAGCTTGTTCCTACCTGATCATCAAGCACTGTTAAATTATAAATCAGCTTTGATCTCCCAGGTGTGAATGTAATATTTCCCTTAGCTGGACTTAGGTCTTCTTCAGCTGGGTTTGGACCATCTTTTATCTGCAAAGAATTGATTTGTCTGATGAGAAGTCTATAAAGCAGGAATACAAATCCAGTGCAAGTACAATAACCAATATGCAGTGTGACTTGCATAACAAATGACTATCTGTTCAGCCATCTCCAACTTACAACTTACATGAACATTCAGTTGTGAAAATCTGCTCTTTTCTGGCAGACAGTGTAAGTCAGAACAACCACTCTGAAGAAATCCCGTATTTCCAGAATAAGAGGAAGAAAACTACTTCCATATAGGCCTATGGGGACTCTTTAGTATATTCTGATGCATAACTGACTCTTTCATATTACAGAAAGGATATTCATGCAAATTCAGTTTGAATCAATAGTATTTCATAATAAATTCCAAGACAAAGTAATAGTACTTACTGGTTTTGTGTCCCTTCTATCTTAACTTGTGATATTAAAGATACTAAATTTAACAGTCAAACTCAAAATACTACAAAGCCTCTTAAAGGTCATATGGGATTTTTTGGTTTTAGAACATTTTGTAAATTATTTTTCAACATACATATATAATGATGTGAGACAGACCTAAGTAATTGTCCAGAGAGTAAGATTTACTGTACCTTAAAACAAACATATTTGCAAAAAATTGCACAGAGAATCATATTCAGTACTTTAACTATTCATGCTATATTTAGTATTAATAAAATCCAGTGCAAAGCTTTTCTGGTTTTGACAGGTCTAGACTAAAGCTTTGAGGTCTAGATTAAAGCCTTACCCTATAGGACCAGGCAACTAGTACAGAAATATCTATATGAAAGATTTTATATATAATTTTAAAGTAAATAATAGAGTCTGAGCTAGATAAGAAAAAGAAAGCAATGAAGTCAGTAATTGTATCACATTCAAATCACATATGTAAATAACAGGATAAGTATTCAACATGATTAATTATTTCAAAAGCTTCATTTGCAGGGGATTCAAGATAGAGATCAAGATACAGATGATTATAGATACAGAAATTCACCAAATCCTGAGCACTCACAGTTCAAAGTTGGGATAATCATTAAAGACTCACTTGAATATTTGTATGTAAAATAAATATTTTTTAAAAAAATTAAAAAAACTTAGATAAGACACTTCTTACATACTTAATATGCATTATTTTCTAGTAATACATACTGATGTTGCCTCACGTACCTTTCTAAATGACAGAATATACTCGGTTTTCTCTAGTACCTCTTAACGTTAAACAGTCAATTAAACAGTCAGATAATTACAGTATTTTCTATATGACGGTTAATATGAATCCCTTTTATGAAACAGATCTACCTAATGTAGATGTAGGTATTTTGTCCTTCTTCCCCTTTTGCAAACACTTCAATAAATTATGATTACAGCCTCTCAGTTTAATCCAACAGACTACTGTATGAAGTCTTTTGGATAAACTCACCTCAAAAGTTATGACGACCGTCCCATAGGTTCCCCTCTCTCTAATTAGAGTGAGCGGCACAAATTCATTTCTGCCCCTGGGCTCATTCACTGTGATTAAGGCAGACTAATGAGGAAGAAAAGGAACAGACAATCAGACACAGATCAAATATCACAGCAGAATGAAGAAACTGTTACCATAGAAATATCAAACTCCCACAGACAAGTTAATCCAATCCGCAAACCAGTCCACTGATGGCATACATTTCCTAGCAACCAATTAGTTCAGCTAATGAAAACCTTAAAAGATTTCAGATAAAAATGTATCACGTAATGCAATTTGTGTGTTTTTGTTGTTGTTGTTGTTTGTTTGTTTCTGTAAATGAACATAGTCAACATACACAAAGCACTGACATATCATCACTGGTATTTTTAGGAGCTCCTACACCCATTAAAAATAGGTTTTCACCATCATGAAGTCGTTTATTAGATAGCTAGCTATAAATGTACTCAGGACAATCATTTAGGTCACTGGTCACTTTTTTAGGCTATTGTAGGTAACAGATTTTGAAGATATCCACAAATCCCAGAAGCAGCTTGGCTTAGTACTGTGGCTCTAACATTTTCTTATGTTCTTATGTTTTTTCAGAGAAGTCCTATACAAAATTATATTGTCAGAATGCTGTCAATAAGGCATAGCTACTCGTTCTACTAATACAACCTCTGTATTATTGCAAATATCATCTGCTGGAGTAACAACAGCATCTTATCCCAGAGGGTGTTATAAAATGCATATATTATGACAATGTTCCCTCAGTAATTGGTAATTAACCCTACTGCAAGAAGCTGTGCCTGCTCTTCAGAGGAACAGGTTTATATTCAGAAGCTACTTCTTTGTTTACATGCTACATTTCAAAACTGAATGTAATTCAGAATGTAATTCTAATTTAATACAAGTGTAAGAAAAAGTTTAAGTAGACTTGATGACTGAAAGGAGAAACGTTTGTGGTTAAATGTAGATGATTCTCTTTCCTGTCTAAGAGTGTCCAAGTATATTAATTTTTAATGTTAACTTTCTGAACTATTATGCATTCATATTTATTATTATAAATTGGAATTACAAGACACAGTGATGTGTAGCTTCACAGTAGTATTCTGCATGGACCTGCGTATGCTACTTCTGTTTTCTAAAGTACGTATTCCGGGAGTAGAATTGTACTGCAAACGTGGTTGCCTTTAAAAGGAAGGCTTCATGGAACAGTTGTAGTATATTAGCATTTTACTTTATATTACATAGTATATTACTTCTTACTGTAAGGAAGATTACAGTAAAAGGAGTCTCCACATTTTCCTTTTCTACTCAACGCTGATGCATGCCTGCCAGGACTCTCATTCTTTCTGTATCACTGAACAGGATTTTGAGACACAGAGGACACTTCGGCAATGTTTCTTTGACCTGGCAGTTGTTTGATAATAACTCTGCACTGAAGCCAGGAGAAGAATTCTATGAAACTTATGGGACTGTGTGCTTCATGGATGGTGAAAGGTCGAAGTCAATAACACTACGTGCCATTTCAGATAGAATTCCTGAATTCAATGAATTTTACATTCTAAAGTTGGTGAATGCTTCAGGTATTGTCTTCCATATCACCATTTCCTTCATATCTGGTAGAAAAGAGTTATGTTTAATCAATCAAAAAGAAACCAACACTAGAAAGAGCATTGCTTTGAATCATGTCTTGATATCCTATGCTTTTCTGGTAAGGTTTTAGGTCTTATTTTTCATTTAATCTTGATTTCCATATATAGAGAGTTACTCAGTTCCCGAATTACTGTTAAACACATTTTGGTGATCTGAACTTTAAAAGGGATGCCTCTTGGTTTTTGAAATTAAACTTCTTAAAGTTCAGAAGTTTCATTTCAAAAACCAAGAGTTCTGAATTTCAGATACATAGATCTCCATGCACAAAATATAAAACAAAGATACTAACAAAGAAATAACAAAGGTATTAAAGGTTATGTGTGTCTACCATAATAGAGGTTGCTTTTTTGTTTGTTTGTTTCCCTAGAGGAGGTAAAATACTTGTAGTTACCACTTCACATGACTTAAATTACAACTTTAAATTGCTACTGGACACATTTCCTAATCTGGATTAATTCCACTTTAGTACTATTCATGGTCTTCTGTGCTCTGATACAAGTGAAAATGTGTGTTGGCCTTTCCTGTAAGTGAAGTCCATACGGATGTACAAAAGATTTCCTGCTTATAACAGGTAGATCACTGTACACTTTGAACACGGAGATTCTCCATTCACAACATGATCTTCATATCATGAATTCTTACTGTGCAAAGATAGATGACTAACACCAGGACTGGGCAGCAGTTTTAACACACAACTGGTTACTGTTTCTGCAAGGTGTATGTACTTCTGTATCAGAGGCAACAGGCAAGATTTTGCCATTCTCTATTCCTGTAAGTCTTTGAGCAATACAAGAATTGAATTTGGCCCCCATGCTTATCAAACGAATCAAAGGTAACCTACCTTATTGGCTAATTAAGAAAAGATGGACCTTGTCATGTTTCACCTGAAAGACATCTGTGTGTTTTACAGCTGAAAAATAGCATGTGGGTTTGTTTTCTACTGAAATTACATCAGCACAGTGTTTTAAGAATAATACAATTAACCTATGTAATTTTCAAGTTAGATCATTTGCTATAAGTCCAGAGGATCTTAAAGGAGGGTTTGAGGTTTTTTTAGAAACTTGTTTTATTAAAAAAAAAAAAAAGTACTTTGAAACTTTTTTCTGAGTGTGTTGTTTAATCATTAACTTTTACTCTAACTTCTATTACGCAGGTGGGTCTCCTGGTCCTGGTGGTCAGTTATCTGAAACCAGTCCTACTGTAACTGTCATGATCCCTTTCAATGATGACCCTTTTGGAGTGTTTGTTATAGATCCAGAGAGCCAGGACAGAGAGATAGTGGAAGATACTCTTTCTGAAGATGACCTTTCCTATATTACGGACTTCACCATCTGGAGACAGCAAGGCACCTTTGGTGTTGTCCGACTAGGTTGGGAAATACTGTCTAGTACCTTCCAAGCTGGACTGCCATCAATGGTAGATTTCTTGTTGCTTGGATCATTCCCAAGCTCAGTACAATCACAGCCCCACATGAGGCGCCATCACAGTGGAACAGACGCTCTGTATTTCAGTGGAAAAGAGGATGCATTTGGCATTATCGGTCCTGAATACCCATAACAATGGAAATAATGCAGTAACCAATTTTACATTTTCAGCTTGGTTAATTCCTAATGTCAGTACAGATGGCTATATAGTTGAAAAGGATAACGATAATGGGACTTTATATTATGGTGTGAAAATTCAGACAAATGATTCTCATGTTTCTGTAGTGCTTCATTATACAGCATTAGGGTCCAATATGACATACATGGCTAAAACATCAGTCATGAAATACCTGGATGAGAATACTTGGCTTCACGTTCTGATTACTCTGGATGAAAGTATAATTGAATTTTACGTTGATGGAATTCTAGTTCTGGGAGGAATGAAGAGTCTAAAAGGAGAAGCAATTCTTGATGGTGAGCCTTTGCTATTTTTCTCCATATATAAAGCTCTGAAATGCATAGTCTAGCCACTTCAAAGGTGGAAGAAATACACTGAAATGATTATATCTGTTAAGTTAATTGAAAGGAATGGATAAGAATTCTTTGAGGATTTTCAGAAAGCCTATGGAAATTGTGTGAATGTTCTAAAAAATTCAAACTGCTGCGATGTTGAGTGAGAGTAGAGGACTATTAATTGTATGGTGTACTATTTTATTTCTGCTTTTAAAATTCCAGGTTGAAGTTTAAGAAATCAAATTTTCCATTTGTAAAAAGAATAGTACTTCTGCAATTAGTAATTTCCATCACACTTGCAGTACTGTAGCTAAGCTGAGAGGCTGAGAGGTTTTTTTTTTTTCCCTCCCTCGGTTTCTAGAACAAATATATGTGAAATGCAATTATGCTTTTATTGCTAGAAGGATATGTCTGTGCTGTAAATTTTCTTTATTAGTGGGGATGGCGTGTGTCTGGGGATAATGCAATAGTAAGGCAAGTATGTCATCTCTCTCCGTTGAATGTTGGGTAATACACAGTGGTGTGCATAGCAGCCCAGTTTTTCTCAGCATCCTCCACTTTGTGCCCTGGGACTTTTATCAGTTCCTGTGGTTGCTCATCTCTACAACTGCCACTCAGTGTCATATGTATGACAATACACTGAAGAGCACAGCTTTTTTTGTTTGTTTGTTTTCTTTCGTTTTCTGAAAGGCAACTGAAAACAGCTGATGTGTGTGTTTTAGCACAAGAGCATAGCATGGCACAGAATAGGATAGAGTAGGAATGAATATGAGGCAGCTGTGATCCTATAGTTTGGAGACAGAGAAATATAAATGCTGTTGTAAAAAGAGTTTGGAATTTGCATGGAATTACAGTGTGGTGGATGAAATGGATGTCCAGAAGGGTTAATGCAGTAATCATGAGTATCATCAGAATGGATCAGCTGCCCTAGCAGAGGGAAACAAAGTAGGATTTGTTCAGCAAAACAAGGGCTAAAAGGGGTTGCAGTTCTGCTCTGAAAATCTGTGGAGGAAAGAGGGAGCCTCAAGTCTCTAAGACTTATAAAAATGAGGGATGATGATAATGTGCTGCTAGAACTAATAGGATGAAAAACTTGGACAGCATAGGATGGAATTGTTTGGCCTGTGAGGACTTACCTGTAACATTGAGATGAGGCTCAAGGAACCTCCTGATTTTGGATCTCAAGATCAATATGATTCCTCATCCAGGGACAATGAACAGTTTACCATTGGTTTTTAAGAAAAACAGGTAGTCAGTTGCTGACTGTTTCATACAAATACAATAACATGAGAAAAAATTATAATTTCCTTCTCAGGTCCAGGAATAGTAAGAATTGGAGCAGGAATCAACGGCAGCAGTAGGTACACAGGGTTAATGCAGGATGTAAGGCTTTATGAGCGTAAGTTGACACGAGCAGAGATCTATGAACTTCATGCAACTCCTGCAAAAAGTGATGTCCACCCTGTCTCTGGGTATTTGGAGTATTGGCAAGGAGAGACCAATAAATCATTCATCGTGTCTGCAAAGGATGACAAAGAGGAAGAAGGAGAAGAATTATTCATACTAAAGCTCATTTCTGTGCGTGGTGGAGCTCGAATTTCACAAGAAAACACCACAGCAAGATTAAGAATACAGAAAAGTGATAATGCTAATGGTTTATTTGGCTTCACTGGAGCATGTATCCCTGAGGTAAGGTGGTCATAATGGAAATTGTAGGTGATATTTCAGGCACAGAAAGCTAAATGGCAGGACCAAGTGACCTGAACAAACCCTAGATTTTGCAGTGTTTGCTTTTGTGGTTAAGCAAAGTTTTCCTAGGATTTGGAGATGCATATGTTCTGTTAATACAACCTCAGTTCCACTGGGATTTACTATATAATTTTAAAAAACTAAAGAAAAAAATGGTTAAGAAAATTTAGTTTACTATATAAACTGAAGACTAAGGCTTAATTTTTTTTTTCTAGAAAAATATTTTACCTTCACTTCTGTTACATTTGAGTTACCAGTTAAAATGTAAGATTTACTTCTCTGGTTTTTTTTTGAGAATGGATTATTGCAAAGATTTTTATTTTAGTTTTCTGTGTCACATGATGTGTTTGAGATAATTTTACTAGAGATCATGCAATGACAAAGTGTTATGGATTTTTCCACCTTCATTTGCTGTCATAAACTAAGTTATAATTTGCATATGTTTGATGTCAGTTGGTTGATTTAGTAGTGGTTTTTTTTGTTGTTTTAGTTTTAACAGATGAAATCTTTTTTCAGTGGTATCCATTCTATATGCAGAGTGTAAACTTGCTACTTTTTGAGGAGGCTTGAAATAAACATAAATCATTCTTTACTTCTTTAATCAATTATAAGGGGGAATAACATGATAGCTATCTCTACTGGTATTGGATTATTTTGTGGAAAAAAAAATTTAATATAGTTTTCATTTGGGAACTCTTATGAGCTTTAATTACATTCTTTTTTAATCAAAGTGCTTATGATGTTTTTAAAATAACTGTCTTGCCTGAGTGATACTAGTTTTCAGTTTGGTTCAGTTTGCTTATTGTGTGCCTACCATATGCTATGATAATAGATTCCTTCAGGTTCAAGTACCTCTGATACGCTGTGATGCCACAGATCATCAGCCAACCATGAAGAAAAAAAATAATTATATGGCACGGTAATTGTTTTGCACCTATCATATGTCCATTTCACCAGGGAAGTATTAGAGCTCTTAGTGGTGATGCAGGAACACAGCATTTTTTTACCAGTAGTTTAACTGTGCATATCTGTCTACTAGGCAGCTGAAGTCACACACAGTATCTATGCTTTCTTACAAAGCAGCCCTGAAATTTATCTAATGCATAAGATAGCTTTAACCTTTCCAATAACTTTCAGATAAAATTATTTTCTATGTTAATTTTATGAACGTTATTTTCTAAAATAGAAGGTCAGTACCAATTAAAGCTTCATTCCAGAGATGTGAAGTTGTCGCTGCAGAAGTCATGTTATCTGTGAAGATACAGAATTGTAAGGAGGACAGTAGAAGAGAAAAATCTGTTTTTCTGAATGATGATGGTATAGTTTATTTCTATCCATAGTGTGTCTGGTTAGAGAAAGTGCTGATCCAAATCTTTCTTTAAATTATTGCTAAGGAAAATTACAATATTGACGTTATTATAAAGCAATAGTTTCATTTGCTTTCGACAGGTACATTTCAAGCATATTGATTCTGTCTCTGACGCATAGTTTTAGGAAAGGGGTTGTGTCCAGGACGAACTGCAGTGTATTGTTATTTGTTACCTTAATAGTCCTCAGGGAGGCATCAGACTTTTGCAGATTCCACTAGGATTGTTCTGATTGGCATCAAGGTCAGTTTCAGCTTCCTAACACTCCAAAAGAGCTGAAAGTAACATGACAGCAATTTTTTACTTGAACATTTGTCTGGCATTAAATATTTTCGTGTTATTTAATGAAATTGCCTTGATTTACTTTGACAGTAATAAACGTTCCAAATTTTTGCTTTCTTCCAGACTGCTGATGAAGGTTCCACTATATCCTGTGTTGTGGAGCGTACAAGGGGAGCCCTAGACTATGTGTATATAAAGTACATTATCTCACAGGTTGATTCCACTGGCATTAATTACTCTGTTACCGATTTTTCTAATAGCAGTGGCACTATCACATTCGTTCCTTGGCAGAGATCAGAGGTAAACCCTACCTTCCTATTAACAATTCATCCTGTCCTTTACAAACCTCCTGGAAAATACCTTCTGAGGGTGCTTGGCTGGTTTGCATACTAGAGAGTGTTTACTTCACATGGCTTTTCTTATTATTATTTTTTATTTTGTTATTTTATGTTGTTATTTTTTTGTTATATATATATTTTCTTTCTTTCTTTTTTTCCATCCCTGACAACAAGAAAGTGTTATTTGTAGCTCTGTGTATATGTCAGTTCAAAAGTCACCATGTGTGCATGTACATATTAGATATATGTACATATACATAAAAAATATTAACTGTATTTATGTGTATGTGTACATATACTTTAAAAAGTGTAGATAGTCCATGTACTTTCGAAATTGGAAAATGATCAGGTTTGATCTGAGTGTTGTAACTCAAATTTATGTCCACAACAATTAAATAGGCAATAGTAAGATTCATTGCTGTTCTTGCACTCAAGGCTATCCAGGTTCTGTCTCCTTTTAAATTCAAAATCAGAAACAGGAGATTAAAGGTGTTCTTGTAACAATAGCTGTTTTTGAGTCTCCCTGAAATGATTACTGTCTGCTTTAATCTATTCCTCTGCATAAAGTGTGCGAGCAACTGGAACATAAGGAAATTATTCAATATTCTGGCCTTAGAGACACCTGAAATTGGTAATCAGAATTGCATCTCTGAGTTGGGGGAGAGAAAGAGAAATGATACATAAGGGAAGCTTTAGCTGCTTCTGAGAAAGCTTTCTAAAAGTCTTACGAAATTCCTTATCTGAATTAGTTTAAAAAAAAAAGAAAAAGAAAAAAGAAATACCAGGATACCAGGATACACTGAAGAGTAGGAATTCAAAGCTACAGAGGCCCACAATTAAAAAATTATGTGGGCAGACTGGAGGTCCAAAAGAGGGCCAGAAAGATGATCAAAGAGCTGGAGAACCTGTCCTCTAAGGAAAGACTCAAGGGGTTAGATCTTTTCACCCTTTAGAAGGGGACTTTGATCCCATTATTACAGTACCTAAAGGGCAGCTCCAGAGTTGACAGAGGCTCTCTCTTCTCAAGAAACCACAGGAGAAGACAGAGGGCAAAGAGTACAAAGATAGAGTGGGAGAGGTTTTGTCTTGAAATTTTTTACAACTACTGGAACGACTTCCTTAGGGACAGGGTCGGGTTGTCCCGACCTCAGCATCTGGGCCAGGGCAATCCCAAGCACAAACACAGGCTGGGCAGAGAAAGCACTGAGAGCACCCCTTGGGGGGGGAAGGACCTGGGCGTGGTGGTTGATGAGAAGCTCGACATGAGCCGGCAATGTGTGCTTGCAGCCCAGAAAGCCACCCGTACCCTGGGCTGCACCAACAGCAGCGTGGGCAGCAGGGCGAGGGAGGGGGCGAAGGAGGAAATTCTTCCCTCAGAGGGCGGTGAGGCCCAGGCCCAGGCTGCCCAGAGGAGCTGCGGCTGCCCCATCCCTGGCAGAGCCCAAGGCCAGGCTGGATGGGGCTGAGGGCAGCCTGGGCTGGGGGGAGGTGTCCCTGCCCATGGCAGGGGGTGGCGCTGGGTGGGCTTTAAGGTCCCTTCCAGCCCAAACCAATGTATGGTTCTATGGTAGAATTCCCATCACCAGGGGTGCTTAAGATGCAGTTGAACATGGTGCTGGATTATTTCATCTATTTTTTTTTTTCCATGAAACATTGAACTTCATCTTTTGATGTCCCATCCAACGTGGGCTGTCCTATGATTAAAATTCTGTGGTAATAAACAGCGTGTGCTAGAAATAGAAATAAAAATAATCTGTTTCAATGAATTCAATCCTGATGTACAGCACAGAATTGTTAAATTTATTTGAAGAAGTGGTGCGGGACCACAGTACTGTAGAAACAACATACACTTTCTATTATTGTTTGTATAATAAGGATGAATTGTGAGTAGAAAATACCATCCTCAGTTTCACTTATATCAGGCTGCAGAAGTCAATGTGGACTCAAATTCGCTGAAGTCATTTGCAGGGATCCCAGTGACTTCACTAGAACTGTGAATCTGGATAATGTGATGACTGGCAAAAGCGTGTGGTATCTGAAAATAGTTCATTCATGTTATAATAGTTTGTTCATTCAGCTTTATTTCTCTGTGAAATGATATTACTGCATTTCATACAATCATATATAGCAGAAATTTCCAAAGCTTTTCTAGCATGGCAACATAGACGAGGCCCACATTACTCTATCTAGTGGCAGAAAATGGCTGATGTAGGCTCTTGCTACACAGCTTACTGGTCCAATTTACTGCATACATACAGAGGAGCTAATGTGCATGGCTCTAAGAAACGGGCTGGTAGCAAGCTGCTCTTCAGGTGGGATATCCTAAGGGACTTTCAACTGACATTTGTAATCTACTCATTACCATGCCTCTAAATATGATCAGCTACTTAAATGTTTTCTATATGTTTGTCCGACCATATCGAAACATAAAGAAAGATGGAATTTTCTGAAGTGAATGTGTTAGCGTGTTTAGAGCAAGGTTATGTTAGTAAATCGTATGATCTGCAGGTCAAAGTGTCAGGTGGTATAATAAGCTCAATTTATTTGCTCTCTAAATTGGATTAATCACTGTAATGTCTCTTCATAAGCATAATTTCAAAAAGATTTTAAAATTTATCAGATATTTCATGTTCAGTACATGGAAATTAAACTCTGCTTTTGTGAAGATATACAAAACCAACCAAACAAGTATTTATTATCACTTATTTATGTAGTTTGAAACAATTCAGAAAATATGCCTTCCATTTCCAGTAGCTTGGAAGCATTGTTTTTGGAAAGCATATTCTAGACATAAAATGTTATCTTAGAAATTAGTTGAATTTATGTGGAGAGCAAAAATAGTGTCCTTTGCTTTCAGAACTATACAGCAGATACAGCTGACTGACTAATCAAAGAATGTTGCATGGTTTGATTTCTCCATGATTTGGTCCTTCTCTAGGTGTTAAATTTGCATGTTATTGATGATGACATTCCGGAGTTAAATGAATATTTCCGTGTGACATTAGTCTCTGCAGTGTCTGGAGATGGGAAACTAGGTTCAACTCCTACCAGTGGAGCAAGTATAGATCCAGAAAAGGAAACTACTGATATCAGCATCAAAGCCAGTGACCACCCATACGGTAACAATGATGGGAATTATACAGCTTTGTTTCAGATTATTGTGTAGTTCTTTCCAGTCAGATGAAAACTTTGCTTGGTTGTAATAGTTGAGGAAGCAATCTCATATATTCCACTTTATCTAACTTGAATTAATTCATTGTTTATATACATGAATGAATACTGAATTAGTTTTCTTTTATAATTTTACAAAAAGGCCTCAAATCTTCCCTGCCCAAACAAGCAATGATTCTCTTGTGAGGGCAAATAAAGGCTCTGCATGTAGTTGATCCTGTCCAGGTTTTTCATCAAATGAGAATTCCTGACAATGAGAGTCATTTCTCCATATGTCTTGTACCAGTAAATACGCAAAACCGTGGCCTGTGAGGCTCTTTTGGGAAGAGAAGGTTTTATTATTGTGCTGTGCCTTTTATCAAGACTGACAAGAATATCAGTGAGAGAGGGTAAGGCACACAGCACATCTCTGGAAATAGTGTGATTGAGGCTTAAGGGTATACTGGTATATGTGGTTTTTAATTTCAGAACCATCACAAGATATGTTATCAATCACTTTATTTAAATTGTTTATCATCTTTAAAATTTGTTATGAAAAGCCATGTAAGTAGTAATTCTTGTCTTCCAGGTCTGCTCCAGTTCTCTGTGGGGCCACCTCCTCAGCCAGGTGATAAAATGATTCTTCCAGCCTCTTCTGTGCCCCATATTACTATTAAAGAAGAAGCTGGACACGTCAGATTACTGGTAGTTCGTGCACAAGGCCTTCTTGGAACAGTTCTGGTGGAATACAGAACAGTGCCAGTCACAGCTTTCAGTCCCAAAGATTATCAGGTATGGCAACTGCCAAGGTGGTATAATTGTTTTGGAATTAATTAGAGTTATTTATCGTGGAGATAGCTTTCAGTTTGACTGCTCTAGCCCAGCTATGATTCTTTCACAGAAAGACTACTTTACAAGGTGATGTGGCAAATGGATATGTAATATTCACTTAAAAATATACATCATGTGACTTCTCCATTCTTTTCTCTGCAGTAAGTTGCATTGTCTAGGAAAAGCCTCTGGTTTTGAACTTTTTTTTTTTTTCTTAACAGAGTTTTCAGTGTAGCAATTTGTGAGTTTTGCTGTTGTTACAGACCATATTATTCAAGTGCATGTACAGGTTAACATTATGCTTGTACATACTGGGATTTGTATATGCCTAGCAAAATAACCTGCATGTATCTGCACTTGCTTGTCCAACTGATCATTTGTGCAGAAAAATAAGAAAAATGTACATGAATGCAGATGCTCACCAGTATGTCAACTTAGATGTCTTCTTCTTTTTTTTTTTCTTTTGTAAAACAGATTTTTCAGATTTTTTTTTAAAGCTTAAGTGAGGAAAAGTAGATGTTTTGAAAAAGACAAAATGAAGGTTCTGTTTCTTTTTTTTATATGGATGAAAACATTAGACTTGAACAAAAATATGAAGAGCTCTTATATTGCAGGCTGTTGTGGGTACACTGGAATTTCAGCCAGGAGAAAGATACAAGTACATTACTGTTAACATCACTGATAATACTATTCCTGAATTAGAAAAAACGTTTAAAGTGGAGCTGTTGAACCCAGAGGGAGGAGGTAAGGCACATATATCAGTCCCTTAGTTGTATTTTCATGACCTCTACTCGTTCATAAAAATCTTGTCTTTCTTGGCATTATTTTCTATGTTATTTCTGAAAACAAACAAAAAGCACCTCTACATCCCCACCCCCATACAGCTGTCTTTTTTCGTAGGGAAGAACTGTTCCTCAGTTCTTTTCTTAATCCTTGGTGGAAACAACCAGATCCCATAGCAAGTATATTATTACCATGTATTAGGGAAAGTGTATCACTGCCATCTGTTAGGTCATCTAAAGGCAATTGCTGCTTTTCACTTTGTATAACTTCATGGTTGGTAATGAGAACTAAAATAATGCAAAAATATATTAGCAATATGTTGCATTTCAAAAATATGGAATATTTATAAAATATTTAAGGCTAAACAGTCAAAGTGTTGTGTTTTTGTTTGTTTGTTTTGGGTTTTTTTTGTTTTGTTTTGTTTTTTCTTCCACATGAGTGAAATCAGAAGAACTGCAATACATAGGTCAAATGGATTATAGCAGTAATAGGCTGTGGATGTTGAGGGCCATAGGGAGTTTGCTGAGCTGTAGCTGCAGAGGTAGCTCGTAGATAACTGTCTGTAAGAACAAGACAAACACTTGAAAGAATTATTGGTTTGAAGGGCTAGTCTGAAGGGACGGCAAAGCATAGTGGTGCTGCCACATAAACCCCTGAATACCTTACAGATTTTTTTTTCCATTTGAGAAAAATTTTAACGGAGATTGTAAAGCTTGTTGGAGGGAAAAGTAATTAGAAACACTGACAGCCATAAATTGATTTTTTTTTTTTAAACTGATGTTATTTTTTTAAACAATTCAGAAATTGCAAGTGTGGTCCCTTCTGGGAGGATGTATCAGATTTCCTTGAATTAATCCAGCTCTCTGCTATGATTGTATGTGTCTATGGTGCAACATGGTCTCAGTGATTCTTTTGGTAAAGTCTTGAGACTTTTCACGTATTTTGTCTTTTTGGTTGAATAGTTGTTTTGTTAAAAGGAGTCAAACTTTTCTCTTTCAAATTGTTGTGACAGAAAATTTACAACTAACTTTAGTAATCCAGTAACTATATAGCCTTTTTAAAATGAGCCTTCTTTTTGGCCTTTCCAACACAAACACAAAGCTTATGAAGCCCCCATTAGTTAAGTTTTCTGCAGATTTTCCCAACATTTTCACTTTGTGAGAAAATATTAGAATAAGGAGCTTGAGGGACTTTATCGTCTCCCCTACCTTTTTTTTTTTTTTTTTTTTCAATTTAGATTCCTCCATGACAAGCCTCAGTTAGGAGTGAGAAAGGGGAAATACAAAATGGGGACACAAAGAGGGAAAGAGAGGAAAGATAAACTATGTGTATGTGTTTTCTTTCATTCTGACTTCCCATTGCTATTTCCAATGTCATAAATTAAGTAAGAGGTGGCATATGTAAATATTTCAGTCTTTATTAGAACTCCTGTACACTTTCAGAAGCAAAGTTGATACCTTCCTAGAGTGCTTCCCTCTTTTTTTCCTGTTGTCCAGAATAGTTTAAATTTCTCTTTGCTTGCGCTCTGATTTATAAATGTATATATGTGTATATATCTGTATGTCTGTCATCTTAAAGTTGCTGAGCTCTTTAGAAATGATGGCAGTGGTAGTGGTGATGGGAACATGGATTTCTTCCTTCCAACTGTCCATCAGCATGGTAAGCATTTTGGATTAATCTTTATTTCTTTATGCTAACTGTAATATCCCTCATGAACTACACTACTGACACAGTTTATCATAGTGTTATTTTGCTTGTGGTTTGAGATATATCATAGAGTCCTGTCAAAACATTCTTTCCCATTTTAAAAAAGGCTTAATTTCAACAACAGTCAATACTAACCGTAATACAGAAAATAACAGCTTCTCTATCTTCAAAGCTGTATTTTTATAGAACACAATGTAGTTATTCCAGAAGTAGTTAGAAAAATTAGCTTTGTTTGTAAATTTTGTAAAATTTTCTGGAGAGCAAAGAGGAGAGAAACTTTTTAAATTTAAGGTAATTTAAAAATTACCTGACTGTGTGTTTTGATACTTTCTTTTGCCACTTGCTTTATGCTTTGATCTCTGCATCTCAAAAATACTCTTAATAAAAAGTGGTGTTAGCTCTTTTTTTTCTAAAAGAATGCTTTGATTATTTTTCATTTTTGAAGTCTATTTTTGTCACAACATACAGAAAACAAAGATAATTTAATCTTGAGAAAATTAAAAACATACAATATGCAGAAATAAGATGAAAACAAAAGCACCTACTATGAGGGAAACGCTAATGATGGCGGATTTTGAATTAAACCCTAGAGACCTGAAAATATTGTGTTAGCACCCATTATCGAAATCAAATAATTTATTCCACAGTGACAGCCTGATTTTCTGTTTTATTTGAAAATACAAAGGAGTTCAGTTTGAACCTGAGAGTAAGTCTGTGGTTTAACCACTTTTTGGAACTTCCTGGGAAGTGTTGTTTCCTCTTCTGTGTTTCCAGATTTTTTTTAAAATGCCAGGCTCTTTCTCTTTCTAAGCAGCAAGTTATCTCACACAAGATGATCATTACAGTAGTAGAATTTCCTGGACTAGCTTTTTCTTTGTTCCAGCTTCAGTTAAAATAGTACCTGCTTTTGTCCTGTCTGCACTGCTTACACTGTGTTTTACCACGTAACTCTCCCCTACCCTAAATTCTAGTTCATTTTCCTTAATTAGACAAGTAATTTTATTTTTGATCCTCTCTTAAAATATTTGCATTTTATATGTTGCTTTGGAGTGTTGTTCCATAGAAGGGCTGCCAGGACTGCATTATTGAAAGTGAGTTCCTTATCCATGTGGATAATTATTCCACATTTAAAACAAAAAAAAAACACACCACAAAATGCAAAACAGCAGAAATATTCCAGTTATGCTTTTCTGTGTGCTTTTTGTAACAAACTTCCTTAGCTTTTAAGAAAAGATGGTATAAAAAAATAACTCATTTTGGCACTTGCACTTACAGCCAGCTTGGGAATTGCATCCCACATCGTTGTGACTATTGAGGCTTCTGATGATGCTCATGGCGTCTTTGAGTTCAGTACTGAGTCACTCTCGGTAAATGGAACTGAGCCTGAAGATGGAGATAGCAATATTATGTTGCAGGTTAGAAAGTTTTGGGTCTCATATTGCTATGCAATCCTCTTTTATGTCTATTTTACAGAGCATTCTGCAATATTTTTATAATAGGTCTACAGCATTTTAACTTAACTTTATCATGTACATTTGTCTTGACATTTTATACTTCACTTTCTAAAGTGTATCTTTCAGCTTAAAACTAAAATGTTTTATATAAGTTTAAATTTACTTCTACTTGTTTACATTTGAGGTATGAATATTTTAAAGTAAGTGCTGATGACACAACAAATACAGCAAAGCTAAGATGATAAAGATTACACTGTTTTTAAAATTAGTTTATTTTTAACTCATCATGTCAATGACTTTGCACTGTATATAATGGAGGGGCTGGATTGTGTGCAGCTTGCAGTTGGCAATGACATGCTTAAGATCCTCCGGGTAAGGATTAAGGGACATGGAAATAAGTTATAACAATAAGATGAAGTTGTTGTGGGAGTCTGCTATAGACCACCCAGCCAGGAGGACAACATTGCCAAATTATTCTATAATGAACTAAGGGATATCTCTAGGTCATCTGCCCTTGTCCCTGTGGGTGACTTCAACTTCCCAGATGTTAGCTGGGAATACCATACAGCCAATACAAACAGGTACTGGAAATTCCTGAGGCACGTTAACAATAACTTGTTGGTACAGTTACTCTGGAAGCTGACTAAGAAAGGTGCCCTCCAGATTTGTTGCTTGTAAACAGTGAGGGTCTTGTGGGTGAAGTGGTGATTGGAGGCTGTCCTGGCCATAGTGACCATGAGATGGCTGAGTTTAAAATCTTTGGTAATAGGAGGAAAACTGCCAGCAAAAGTTCAGCCCTAGCTATGGAGACAGCAGACTTCAGACTACTCAGTGAACTAGTTTGTGAGGTCCCCTTGGAACCTGCTTTTGAAGGTATTGGAGTCCATCAGTGCTGGTTAGTTAAGTAACACCTCTTAAGAGCACAGGAACAGGCAATTCCAAAGAGTCAGAAGTTGAGCAAGCTGGGCAGAAGGCCAGCTTGGCTGAGCAGGGATCTTATTCTAGAATTTAGGCGAAAAAGGAAAATCTGTGGGCATTGGAAGCAAGGTCAGTTGAACAAGGACTACAGAGGTGATGTTCACTCAGAGTTGAAGCTGGCCAGTACTGTGGGGACAACAAAAAGTGCTTTTTTTAAAGTATGCTAACAGCAAAAGGAGGAGCAGAGAAAACATTGATCCATTACTTGTTGAGGTTGGTAACCTCACAAATAAGTACGCCAATAAAGCAGAGGTTAATGCCTTCTTTGCCTCTGTCTTTAACACCAATGATGGGCTCGGGGACACCCAAAGCTCTGAATTTCAGGACTGTGATGATGATAAACTCCCAGCCAACTTTGAACTTGTGCAGGATTTGCTGCTCCAGCTGGATGCATATAAGTCTATGGGGTCCAGTGGGATTAATCCCAAAGTACAGAAAGAGCTGGCTGATGTCATTGCAAGACCTCTCTCAATAATTTTTCAATAGTCTTGGAGTCTGGAGAGGTCACAGTTGACTGGAATTAAGTTAAACGAGGAAGTGCTGGATTCTGCACCTGGCAAGGGGCAATGCTGGCTGTACGGACAGGCCTGGGGACAAGAGGCTGAAGAGCAGCCCCATGGAAAGGGATCTGGGGGTTTTGCTTGACAGCAAGAGAAATATGAACCAGCAGTGTGCCTTAGCAGCCAAAATGGTCAACTGTGTTCTGGAGCATAAGGCACAGCAATGCTGGATGGTCAAGGGAAGGGATTGTCCTGCTCTGCTCTGTGCTGGCGAAGCCTCACCTCTAGCACTGTGTGTGCTACAATATATGAAGGACATAAACTATTAGAGAGCATCCAAAGGAGGGCTACTATGGTGGTGAAGGGTCTAGAGGGCAAGAAGTATGAGGAGCGGCTGAGGTCCCTGGGTTTGTTCAGCCCAGAGCAGAGCAGGCCGAGGGCAGGCCTCATGGCGGCCTGCAGCTCCCTCACGAGGGGAGCGGAGGGGCAGGCGCTGAGCTCTGCTCTCTGGGGACAGCGACAGGACCCGAGGGAACGGCATGGGGCTGGGACAGGGGAGGGTCAGGCTGGGGGTTAGGGAAAGGTTCTGCACCCAGAGGTGGTCGGGCACTGGGACAGGCTCCCCAGGGACGTGGTCACAGCACTGAGCTGCCAGAGTTCAAGAAGCATTTGGACTACTCTGTCAGACATGCGATTTGATTTTGGGTGGTCCTGTGTGGAGTCAGGTGTTGGACCTGATAATCCCTGTGGATCTTTTGTAACTCAGGATATTCTGTGATTCTGTGACTTTGCTGTATGCCATTTTACACTTTTATGTTCTTCTTTCTTATAGTACAAAGAAATACATAAATCTTTGTGTTTTCCACTTAGGTTGTGAGAACTCATGGGGCCCTGTCTGAGGTGACTCTGTATTGGGTCATAGTCTGTGATCTTACAGAAGACCTGGTCTCTGCATATGGGAATGTAACATTTGATGTTGGCCAAGTGAGAGCAAATATTACCATACAAGTTTCTCCTGACAACGTGCCTGAACTGGATCAGGTGTTTTCAGTTTTGATCATCAATGTGTCCAGTGGTCGTCTTGGAAATCACACTAATGCAACATTAACAGTTTTAGCTAATGATGATCCATATGGACTGTTCATCTTTTCTGAGAGAAACAGACCAATAAAAGTTGAGGAAGAAACAAAAAATATCTCCCTGACAATAGTAAGGCTTGGTGGTCTTCTTGGTACAGTAGTGGTTACATACAGAACTTTAGGTGATGATGAAAAGTCACCCTTTCTTCCACCTGATGTTGTTAGAGCAATACAAGGAGAAGATTATATACCCATTACTGGTTATGTGATCTTCGCAGCCAATGAAAGCGAAGCCACAATATCTTTGCCTATTTTGGATGATTATGATCCTGAGAGGTCAGAATCTGTTTTTGTGGAGCTAAACAATACTGTTTTGATCGACAAAGTACAGGATCGGCCAAGTAAGTGTCTTTCATATGTAAACCCAAAGCTTAAATATGTAGGCTAATATTTATATTTAATAGGATAAAATGCAGCAATTGAAATTACAGTAAAATTTTACCTCTGCCTAACTCTGTATAGTTAAGAATCCTGTAAGTTATATGTCAGAGTATCTCACATTAAGTATGAAGATTCTGTGTGTCAGCATATATTTCCTTTACCACAAAATTTTGTCAGGGGTGGACATTTCTTTCTCCCTTCTGCATCTGCTTTATCCCAGGTGTTTTAGGCCAACTGTATTACTGTATTGGTTTTGTGTGCTAATACCTGCTCACCTGTTGTTTCTGTAAAGCACAATGATAGGAAATAAGCTAGTTGCACTTACTGAAAGCGAAAAAAGCCTTTTAAACATTAAGTGGTGTAGAATTGCAGCTTCATGCTGGCTTTTTAGCGTAGAGGATGTTTGCCCGATCAGATAAATTCAGGTCATTACAGCCTTATTTATGCTTAAGAGCTTCTTGGCATGCCTAATTTCCCTTCCCTCTCCCCCATGACTCTCCCACATTAATCTTGATTTTTAAGGGAAACACTACAAAAAATTCTACTGGGAAACTGAAAGGTTACTTATAGTTCATCATTGCTAGTGTAAAATTCTATTGTCCTATGGACAAATAAATAAGTAATTTTGCTAGTACCTCACCTCTTCAAAGAACTGGTGTTTTGTATGCTCCACAGCAGGGTAGAATAATAAGTTAGTAAGAATGTGGATTTTCTGACATAATATAATTCAAACATCAAAAATATGCTTGTGCAGTTTGTAGTTATATTTTGTCCAAATCTAAAATGAAAATTTTATTGAAAGCTAGTAGTGGCCATCCACTAAACTCAGGTGTATGTATATGAACAGTATAGCCATATATAGGAGGCATTTCAGGCTTGCTCTAAGAGGTTTTTTTCATATTTCAGTTGTAAATTCTCCTCGTCTTGGATCAGTGGGTGAGACTATAGCTCATGTAATTATCAATGCCAATGATGATGCTTTTGGAACACTTCAGCTTTCAGCTTCAGCTGTGCGAGTTGCTGAAAATTATGTTGGACCAATCATTAACGTGACCAGAACTGGGGGAATTTTTGCAGATGTTTCTGTGAAATTCAAAGCTATGCCAATAACTGCAACAGCTGGTAAGAAATCAAAATAGCAGAAATACACATTCTGTGTTAAACCAGAAAGAGCATACTGTATGCTTCGAGTAACCAAAGCAAGCAAGTGTGTATTGAATGCAGTCTAGTAAAACAAGTAGAAAAAATACCAAAGTGTGAGATACTTACTGAGTGTACTTAGGAGACAGGAATTCAGGTCCTATAGAAGAGACCTTACATCAAATTTAAAAAAACTCAGAGATATCATCACTGAAGAATCTAGCAAGAAAACTAAGGAAAGGAATTGGCTGTTTGTTTCCCTGGTGGCCACTCACTTTCTCAAAAAAATAAAATAAAATAAAAAATCCTGTAGTAGTATATATAGCTAGTACTTAGTCCTTTGTACATATTTCAACCTACCATACATGGCTTATTTGAGTTTCTTGGAGGGAAATTGAGAGCTGGTGACTCCTCTGTGAAACAGACAAATGTTAAGCACAATTCAAGAAGACTTTTACTTTGCAAATGAAAGGTAAAGCTCTCAGGTGATCCCTGAAAAGCTCCACGAGGGAAGGAGTGACCTTATGTCCTTTAGTAAAATCTCCTTTGAAAAAGGTACTTCTGTTTCATTTTATCTCTTGGAAAGCCAGACAACTATCAGAAATCAAATATAGAAATGTCACAGTTGTGTGATCTTCTCAATGGAAGATAATAATGGACCTTTTGTAATTGCTTCTTGGACTGACAGTGTAAACTCTGTTTTGGCCAAGATGAGATTTATTTTCATCCATCCAGATATCTAAAAGGCACTAGGAAATAAACAATTGTATTTTCTGGGTATGAAGATAAAGAAAAAAAAAACACAAAAAAACACACCAACATATGAACACAAGGGAATGCAAAAAGAACAGATAAATATTAGTGCTGATAAACATTAGTGATGTTTCATAATGAACCAGAATGCCTTAATATTCTTCTGTGTTTTGATTGTTTTGTTATTTTTTCATGTACAAATCTAGGTGAGGACTACAGTGTAGCCTCATCAGATGTTGTCTTACTAGAAGGAGAAACAAGTAAAGCTGTGCCAATTTATATAATTAATGATATCAATCCTGAAGTTGAGGAGTCCTTTTATGTTCAGCTGCTGAATCAAACGACAGGAGGAGCCTTGCTTGGATCTTTGACGAGGGCAGTCATAACCATTGAGGCTTCTGATGACCCGTTTGGATCCTTTGGTAAATGAGTCTTATTTGCATATTTTCTCTTGTCCAGTAGCAATCTGCTGATTTGTGGGTGAGTTATTACTGGGCAATGGAATAAAAATTTTCAGAATACAAAAAGGGAAGTCTGGATGAACACAGTAAAGGACAAAATAAGATAAACTAAATTAAAACGTGTAAGTAAGGGCAAATGGTGCCCTTATATAGCGAAATTGAAGCATTCAGTCAACTTATATATCAAGATTTTGTGAGACGAAGGTGGATTTTGGAGTCTCCTAATGGGGATGGATTTTAATTTAATTTGTATTTTTTTATCTATTCTAAATGTTGCATTTCTGCAATAGCTTGAAGCTTAAGTTTACATGCCAAAACCTGTTTAGATAGTGCAGTGTCATTGTTTTACAAAATAATCAGGCAAAGCAGGTTTAAATATCTGGGGAAATTGGAAAGTACAAATATGACTTAAATTGCATTCTTGTATGTTCTGGTTGTTAGTTATTGTAGTTTTTCTTCTTTCTATCATTATCAGTAAAATGGATTGTGGACACTTTCCAAAAATAGTTTCATTACACAGGTTTTGAGAAAAAAATGGTAATTTCAAAAATTTAATGACATTTTAGAAATTTATCTTTTCTATTTATTTTTTCTATTTCAGTATTTCTGGTGTATGTTTTCCAGCCATTTTATTTGACTTACTCTTTCTCCCTTTAGTACCCTACTTTATTTCAGTTATTCCATTTTATCAGCAAAATGTAAAGGAAATTGACAAAAGTAAATAATTCCACATGGATAATTCATTAACTTCATTCTTAACAACTAAAGATTTTATACAAGAAAGACTTATATTTGAAACAATTTAGATGGAATATGTTGACACATTTTTTCCATACGTGACATAAAAAATGATAAAAAATTTCCTCACTGGGAAAAATTACCTTCTGACCGTCTTCTAAAAACTTAGATCATGGCTAGCCTTGAACAATGGATACGTTGGAATAAACTCTTGGGTGGGGGCTGAATTTTCATGCCAATTTTATTTGCAGATAAAATGATACTGAAAGTTCAATTTGAAGTTTAAACCTGATTAACATTTTTTTAATTGTGCAAATGAATGCAATCAAGTGAAATAAAATATATAATTCAGTAACTAGGATGGTGTTTTTATTTTAAATATTACTGTTAATGAAATACACCTCTTTGTGCTGCACTTCAGTGTTCCAGATGACCGAATTTACTGTGGAGGAGCCTGAATCTGGATCAGTACCCATAAATCTGCCAGTAATCCGCAATGCTGGGACACTTGGTAACGTTACTGTTGAGTGGGTTGCTACCATTGGTGGACACCCTGCTGATGAGGACTTGCAGGTTGCCTCAGGCAATATTACTTTTGCCCCTGGGGAAGCCTTTCAGATGCTACTATTGGAAATCCTGGCTGATGATGTTCCAGAAATAGAAGAAGTAAGTCAAGCACTTACATCTTCCTTGAAGATGGTATTAATTTTGACTTGTTCTAGAAATATGTATGATGGAAAACAAGAAATGTTCCGGCAGGAAGGTGCTATAATTTCATGTTATACTTTGCTTGTAATTATTGTTAGAAAAACCACAAATTGTCTAGCTGCATTACTTCTTTTTCTTTTCTTCTCTTTGAGATTGTCCGTGTAGAATTAACTCAGGCCTCCAATGGTGGTGCTATTGGGTTAGATGGCGTGGCAAGTATTATAATACCTGCCAATGATAATCCTTATGGCACAGTTTTCTTTCATCAATCCTTATATCGAGTTCAGGAGCCACTAGAAAGAAATTTGCTGGCAAACATAACAGTCAGGCGAAGGTTTGTATAATGTTTGCTTTATTTGTAATTACTATTTATTCTTCACTTTTGTTTTCACTATAATGTCAAATTTCATGCTCCTCTCATAAAAATATGTGCATCAATTCTTTGATCTGCCATCTCAATGTATTTTCATTTCAAACACATTGTTTTTGAAGTAGATGTCTGTGTATTACATAAATTACTTAAACGTAGTATACATTGAAATGCACAATGTAAACTCAGCGTACACAGTGTACTATTCATTTTGTCCGTTTAATCATCAAATCATTTAAACCTGCATGGTAGCCTGTTCCTGTGATTTGAACAGGAGGACAAAATGGCCAGCCCTTACAGGATGAAAATAAGAGAAGGAAAACAGGTTTTATGCATGTGATCCTAGAGGAAGGATGATAAGTCTGGGTGTCACCGGCTTTTTCTTCCTTGCAAGTAAGGAGAGCTGCCAAGTCCTGAAGAAGACTAAGTTAACTCCTAGAACCAAATGTTTACAAATATGCATTCTTAACAGACTACTACCTAAGCTATAAATAATCAAACTTGCTATCCACAAAAAAATAAGATAACTCAGTTATTCTGGTACTAGTTTCAAAGGGAATGCATTTTGATGTGTTATTTGGAATTTTTCAGCAATTCAGAAAGGGTCAGTTGATTTTGTTCACTTCTATTATTAACCCAGAAACATGTAGAATATTAGACATCCTTTGTCAACTAACAGAACTTTATTTTATTATAATGTCTTTTAGTGAGGGAAGATTTGGTCAGCTGCAGATTTTCTACAGCACTTCTGAGACTGACGTTGTAGCTCTTGCTGTGGAGCAAGGTCAGGATATCCTGGCCTACTACGAGCCTCCTGTACAAGGAATTCCTGACAAACCATCCAAGACCAGAGTGAATGTGTCAGCAGCAAGTGACCCTGTGTATTCCTGTGCAGCTCAGTGCCTAAAAGAACAAGCATGTTCAGCCTTTACATTTTCCAGTGCCTCAGGGATTCCTCTCTGCCTTTGGCTGACGTCAGATATCAGCCCATTAACTAACAACACTTCAGGGTTCCGGACCTACAAGAAAAACGTTACCAGTGCATTCGCCCTCTTCAGCACACAAGCCATCGCTGGCAGTGATTATGAACCTGTTACAAGACAGTGGGCCATAATGCAGGAAGGGGAAGAGTTTGCAAATCTAACAGTTACCATACTGCCTGACAGCCTGCCAGAACTGGATGAGAGATTCACTATAACCCTTTTGAAAGCAGAACTGATGAACGTCTCAGCCAGCTCAAAAAACCAACCAACCATAGGACAGCCAAATACCTCCACAGTTATCATAATGATGAATGGAGACGCATTTGGAGTGTTTAAGATCTACAGTGTAAGTCCCAATGCAACAGAGAAAGGTCTGTATGTTGAAGTAGAGGAACGTCCTCAGACCAACGTGCAGCTAATGATACACAGAACAGAAGGCAGCCTGGGACAAGTGACAGTGGAATGGCGTGTCATTGGTGGGACTGCTACTCCAAACTTGGATTTTATAGGTGTCGGTGAGACTCTGGTGTTTGCTGAAGGTGAGACAAGCTCTCGTTTTGGCTTCTGTTTTGTAAAACTAAGAAAAAGAAAAAAGAACGTGACAAGTACACGATACTGTGGATGTTTTGACAACTGATATCTTCTTCTTAGGCTAAATTTTCCTGAATGCTAAGGATACACGTGCAAAAGAGTATGGTTGTTCATTAGCATGTAGCATTATCTTGCAGAACACACACAGTGGTAGCAAAGCACAATGAAATATCTAAGCACAATAAATACCTAAGGGTTTTTATTAAAGAAATATTGCAGTATAAATATTGCACTATAAAGATTTCCTTTACCACATAAGTAAGGATTAATAAAGTCGAAGATAGTTGTTACAGCAAGGATAATGGAAATGAGAATCAGGCCTAAGTGGTCTTTTGTTAGCCCTCGGTCACTACAGTACTAATTTTTCATGACATCTCTTTAAATTCTGAGATCATATTGTAACATAACAAAACATATTTAAACGTAACATAACAGAACATATTTAAAAGAATTGCAAACAGGACAAACAAGTCCCTCTCAGACATTACTTAAGTACCATGCAGCATGCTGTATTTTATGCTGTATTTTATTTTTTCAAAGTCTGAGTTAATCGAACTGATATTTTGAAAGCAATTTCCAGGTGCGTAGTAAAGATTCTAGTGTGCTAGCTTGATAAATCATCTGAATAGTAAGGCATGGCTGCTGGCAATGATTGTGAGGCTGACATGTAATTACATTACCCGTTATAAGTTTAGTAAAAACTGATTTTGAAGTATTTTGAAAGACAATCTAGCAGGAAATACATATGTATTCTGTAAATTGATATTCTAATGATCATAAAACACAGCTGGGTTATGCACACGCACTGAACAACAGGATTGTGTTGTAAATTTTAATGGATATATAGCGACTAGAGATTAACGGTGTTTGCTGCTTACATTATTATTCTTTGATAGTCCCAAAGGCAAGGAACTAACAAAATGTCATCCCATTTCAATGCATTCCCTGGCTCAGTAAATGTACTCATATTGAATGTACACCCTTGTGTAAATGGTTCATCGGAGAGCTTAGCACCTGGCAATTTATTTTTTTTTCAAGAATGATATTCCCCTTTTCTAAGTTAAATTTTAAAGTCATAGAATTTGTAATGAAAATAAAGAATTCTAGGCACTCCGAAATAATTCCTATATAATTAATTTCTACATAGTATATTTAATGATGTGATCGTTTTATTGGCTTAATGTGACTGATCAATAGTAATTAGATAAAATTTCATAATGACATTCACTGACTTCCAGAAAGGTAAATAAGTTTGTTTCATGCAATTTTAATATATTTTATGTATTTAATTATTTTCAAAATGAGATGATTGAGTCTTTTTACAAGGTGGTTTCCAAGTGGACACACGGTTGTATACGTTCTTCTCCTTGTAGGTGAAACAAAGAAGATGGTCACGCTGCCCATTATAGATGATCCAGAGCCAGAGGATGATGAAAGTATTGAAATCAGCCTGGTCCATACTGAAGGAGGGAGTCGAATTTTGCCCAGTTTTGACACTGTCACAGTGATTATTCTGGCAAGTGACAATGTGGCAGGAATTATAAGCTTCCATACAGCCTCAAGATCTGTTATTGGTTGTGAAGGTGTGTTCTTTGTGTTGACCACGCTCAAATTTTAATGCCAGTTTCCATCTTTGTGCTTTCAGTTGATAATGACTCACAATGATTGTGTTTCACTGTTCAGAGAACACCAGCAAGAAGTGAATATCCACATACCTGACATGTACTTTGAACTCTTGCAAGCATTCATAGAATCACAGAATGCTTAAGGTTGGAAGGGGCCTCTGGAGGTCATCTGGTCCTTTCCCCCTCAAGCAGGGCCACCTAGAGCAGGTT